>NC_042963.1:53547920-53557920 GCF_901001165.1 Salmo trutta
CCAGTCTGTCTTTATAACAGATAGCTAGATGTCGTCACACTCAGTCAGCAGTCTGCCATTTCTCTCAGTACTAATATGTGTAAACTTGCTGTCTCTACGGCATTTCATCATCTAATTGAGAGTTTAGCACACGCCATAGTCCTAAGTGTTTATAAAGTCACGTTTTAAATTGACAGTGAGTTTAACATGGCCATAGCACTTAGGCCCAATGAGGGAAATGCTGTGTATCTAATAGGTGTAAAGGAGTCAGCAACAGTCCTGTTTGTCCATTTTGAGACACCGTAGCCAGTATTCACTTCCTCAAAATAGTCAGAATCAATCTAAGATAACTCAAGAAATGTTACACCTAACAGACGTTTGGCTCAGTATTTCTCAATGAAAAAATGTGCATGAAAACAAGTCGTCTCTCGTCGAAGGGCAACAAAAACTTTATTGAAGAATCCCTAATGTTGACCAATCAATGACGAAGGGGAGTAGACTTCGGCTAACGACTTCGGGCTTGCCTTGACAAAAAATGTGGTGTGCCCCGAACAGTCGAGGAAAAAAAAGTCCAAAACGAACTAAAACGTCACCGAAATGTCGTCATAAATACACCAGCTGTTCTGAAATGGTTTCGGCTGGGAAGAACGCAGACGCCTTAAACGATACGGCAACAATTTTTACCTGGCCTATCAGAGGACAAGATGGAGCTACCAATTCCACCACATTGCTTAGGGGGGCAGAGACACTCACCACATCCTTGCCCTTCACGGTGTACTTCTGTATGACAGCTTCCTGGATGTTGGTGTTGGGGGAGGTGTTCTGAGAAGGGCTGGGTGGCGTCAGCTTCTTCCCAGACGACTGGACCATGGTGTGGATCAGGAAGTTGAGCTTGACCGGGAAACTGCCCATGCTCTCCTTGATCTTCCTGCAAGACAGAAGTACAAATCAAATCAAAGTTTATTTGTCACGTGCGCCGAATACAACAGGTGTAGACCTCACAGTGAAATACTTACTTACAGGCTCTAACCAATAGTGCAAAAAAGGTATTAGGTAAACAATAGGTAAGTAAAGAAATAAAAACAACAGTAAAAATACAGTGAAAAATAACAGTAGTGAGGCTATATACAGTAGAGAGGATATATACAGTAGAGAGGCTATATACAGTAGAGAGGATATATACAGTAGAGAGGATATATACAGTAGAGAGGATATATACAGTAGAGAGGCTATATACAGTAGAGAGGTTATATACAGTAGAGAGGTTATATACAGTAGAGAGGTTATATACAGTAGAGAGGATATATACAGTAGAGAGGTTATATACAGTAGAGAGGATATATACAGCAGAGAGGTTATATACAGTAGAGAGGTTATATACAGTAGAGAGGATATATACAGTAGAGAGGTTATATACAGTAGAGAGGATATATACAGTAGAGAGGTTATATACAGTAGAGAGGATATATACAGTAGAGAGGATATATACAGTAGAGAGGTTATATACAGTAGAGAGGTTATATACAGTAGAGAGGCTATATACAGTAGAGAGGCTATATACAGTAGAGAGGCTGTATACAGTAGAGAGGCTATATACAGTAGACAGGCTACATACAGACACCGGTTAGTCAGGCTGATTGAGGTAGTATGTACATGTAGATATGGTTAAAGTGACTATGCATATATGATAAACAGAGAGTAGCAGTAGCTGGATGGATGGACAGGCACAAAAACCTGTAGTTTTTAGGTTGATATACGGACATTACAAGGAAAGAACCCAGAGAGAGATGGAAAGAGGTGTCCGTGTAATATTAGTAATAGTACGAGTGTCTTTTGCATGTAAGACGTTTCCAGACGAAAAGAGAAGAAGAGTGTCAGTGTCATATTACTTGGTAAAGTAGGACGTAGCCTCCATCTTAGAGTCCTGGGGTTTCAGGTTGTCCTGAACATACTGCAGGTCCTGGATGTTGATCAGCTCCGGCATGCCTGCACCCAGCATCTACACCCACAGACACGCGTTTAATCCTTCTACAATGTAACACACCTTCATGACAATGTCATAAGCATGTCATAATGCTTCGTAATGTGTTACTAAGGTTTTTTTCATAAGTAGAATTGTAGTTAGTTAGTTAGTTAGTAAGTAGTTAGAGGGACTGACTAGCTGCAGTAGGCTGAGCACCAGGGTGGTCATAAGCCTGTCATGATGCTTCATAAAGTGTTATTAAGGTGTTATTAAGAGATATACTGACCAGCTGCAGTAGGCTGAGCACCAGGGCGGTCATAAGCCTGTCATGATGCATCATAAAGTGTTATTAAGGTGTTATTAAGAGGTATACTGACCAGCTGCAGTAGGCTGAGCACCAGGGCGGTGCGTCGTCGGATGCTGTTGTAGGCTTCACAGCAGAGCTCTACGAAGCGATGAAACCTCTGGGGTTTCTGACCCCCGCCGGTGATGAAGTGCTGCATCTCTGAGGTGAAGATGAATGGAGCCCGGTCCCTACCATCACAGAGAAGAGGGGTGTCAGTCACATGGTAGATAGTTGGTAGTGCTGAGCGATTAACCAACATTTAGTTCATTTTTGGGGGGTTATTAATCAACGAATTGACCGACATCGGTTAAATTACTTGAATTACATTTATTTATTTATTTCTTTGTGAGCCCAACGTGCCCTTTCTCTAGAGAGAAATCAACTCTAGACCTCTGTGGGACGCTGGGCTGAAGGATGGTGTAGTTTTCATTAAACAAATATTCAGCATAGTTCAGTGCAGAAACATGTTAATTAACTACGATGACCATAAGCCATTGCACCATTTCCCCCCGTCTCGGGACACGTCAGAGAGGAAGAGGCTAATCGAGATGTTTCACTCTCGACAGAATCTTGTCCAAAATAATCCCAATTCATTTCAATTGTCTTATTGGACCTAAACTTGTTGCCCCGCCTTCCCGACGACCCCCATTGTTAGGTCATAGACGTCGACTTTGGGACGACCCCCATTGTTAGGTCATAGACGTGAGCATCTCCTCGTTATATTCAGATCTCTGGACAGATACACTTTTACACCTGCTGCGTTAGGTTACATACACACAGACCGCATGAGAGAGGAATGTACACAACACAATGACGAGAGAGAAAGAGATAGTTCACGTGAAATGTAAAATGATTTTGTCATACAACTCTGCAGCATATTTAGGCAGGCTAGCTAAATAGGATGACTAAAGACGTATGGGGAGACATAATGTTAGATGGTCTGACTGACTGGCTGCTACTGCCTGATCAGAAATGAGGTGATGACTAGACAGTACAGTATGGGGAGACATAAGGTTAGATGGTCTGGCTGCTACTGCCTGATCAGAAATGAGGTGATGACTACAGACAGTACAGTATGGGGAGACATAAGGTAAGATGGTCTGACTGACTGGCTGCTACTGCCTGATCAGAAATGAGGTGATGACTACAGACAGTACAGTATGGGGAGACATAATGTTAGATGGTCTGGATGGCTGACTGCTACTGCCTGATCAGAAATGAGATGACTTTTACAGAAAGAAAAATAATAAAAACTAAGTAATATACACAACTGAAATATTTGATATTTCATAGTCATTTCCTATTTTTCTACCCAATGTGGACCTGACGTAGACAAAGGAATATTTTCAATGTTTTGGAAATTGAATGTTCACTATTTTTTTGTCTTTGGAATTTCCATTAAAAAGCTCGACAATCATTTTAATGACGTTATTTCATAATTCATTTAATGTTAAAAAAATATAATCTATAAAAAATAAAAATATAATATACTCCCCTCCTTACACAGGGGAGTAAATAGAATGGACCTCCTAACACAGGGGAGTAAATAGAATGGACCTCCTAACACAGGGGAGTAAATAGAATGGACCTCCTAACACAGGGGAGTAAATGGAATGGACCTCCTACACAGGGGAGTAAATGGAATGGACCTCCTAACACAGGGGAGTAAATAGAATGGACCTCCTAACACAGGGGAGTAAATATAATGGACCTCCTAACACAGGGGAGTAAATGGAATGGACCTCCTAACACAGGGGAGTAAATGGAATGGACCTCCTAACACAGGGGAGTAAATGGAATGGACCTCCTAACACAGGGGAGTAAATAGAATGGACCTCCTAACACAGGGGAGTAAATGGAATGGACCTCCTAACACAGGGGAGTAAATAGAATGGACCTCCTAACACAGGGGAGTAAATAGAATGGACCTCCTACACAGGGGAGTAAATGGAATGGACCTCCTAACACAGGGGAGTAAATAGAATGGACCTCCTAACAGGGGAGTAAATGGAATGGACCTCCTAACACAGGGGAGTAAATATAATGGACCTCCTAACACAGGGGAGTAAATGGAATGGACCTCCTAACACAGGGGAGTAAATAGAATGGACCTCCTAACACAGGGGAGTAAATGGAATGGACCTCCTAACACAGGGGAGTAAATGGAATGGACCTCCTAACACAGGGGAGTAAATAGAATGGACCTCCTAACACAGGGGAGTAAATAGAATGGACCTCCTAACACAGGGGAGTAAATATAATGGACCTCCTAACACAGGGGAGTAAATAGAATGGACCTCCTAACACAGGGGAGTAAATATAATGGACCTCCTAACACAGGGGAGTAAATGGAATGGACCTCCTAACACAGGGGAGTAAATGGAATGGACCTCCTAACACAGGGGAGTAAATGGAATGGACCTCCTTTATTTAAGTACTCCTGTAAAAATCTAAAGTCCTTGTCCCTCCTCCATATGCACACCAGTAGATCCAAAGGGATTGGATAGGTGTAAGAAATATGGGGAAATTCCAGCCAGCCTATCAGAAGGCAAGATGAAGCTGGTAGGACATGATGTACTGCTTATTACATATCCACTCCTTTCAGGTCTACAGGGGTTGATTTGGCATTCAGCGGTGGTGACTTCAGTCATGGTTATAGTGTCTTCTGGGACTTGCCTTTTGATGCTGGCGAACTTCTGTGCATTGCCCATAATCTTTCCGAAGTCGATGTGGAACATGTGACCGCTGTGTTTCAACATGATGTTGTCGTTGTGGCGGTCACAGATACCCAGGATGAAGGTCGCTACACACCAGCCAGCACAGGAGTGGAGGAAATTCATCACAGCCTGGATGGGGAGATACAGGACAATAGTCTACAGATGTAGGATCTTAATTTAATCACTCTTTTTGTTGATGAGAACTTTCCTGCATAGCAGGAAATGCAACCTTGTAGTGTATTCAAGATTTAAAAAGGCTTCTAAAAAATGATTTTATCAAACAAAACTATGCTACATTTTATCTCTGGGACCCTCAGGATGACAAAGCAGAGCAAGATTACTGAATGTAAGTACATTATTTACCTTCAGAGGTAAATGTATCAAGCCAGTTGCCATGATAAAAGTTTTTTGTTGTTGTGCACTCTCCTCAAACAATAGCATGGTATTTTTTCACTGTAATAGCTACTGTAAATTAGACAGTAAAGTTAGACTAACAAGAAGTTAAGCTTCCTGCCCATATAAGACCTGGAAAGTTTGCTGTTACTTACAACGTCATGCTAATCACATTAGCGCACGTTAGCTCAACCGTCCCGATATAGGGACACCGATTCCGCAGAGGTTAAAATTTCAGACTTGTCGTAACAAAAAAAAAAAAAGATCAACTCCTACAAAAAAAAAAAAGTCCATTAATTATAATCCACATAATAATTTGCATTTCCTGTTGCTGCAGGATTATTTCCCTACTGTAGCAAACTGGCTCAAATTAAGATCCTACGTCTGTATCACGACAACAACAACCACCTCAACAACACCAGCCTGTGTAGGGAGATACAGGAGAATATTCTATCACAGCTCTGTCTGTGGTCATAAGGTTATACAGTAGGCTTTTCTGTTTTCCTTCAAAATAGATAATATGGACAATAAAAAGTTGTTCTTAAGTCACTTTTCTGTCCAATAATATATTTAATTTTATTTTCAAAGTAATGTGGAGTATAGAGTCCAAATCCAGAGGAAATCTACTGAATCTTAGTTTAAACCAGTTACATTATTTTATATTTACTGTCTCTGACCCCACAACTGCAAGGTCAAAGGTTTGGCACAAGCTGCTAACCAAGATACACTTCCTAAACACTAGACTAGTACATGCAGTATACATGTATGTTCACCTCCTCATAATCCTCCTCAGTCTTGTTCCACATGTGGAACCATTTCTCCAGGGTGTCCTCTCTCAGCGCCCCACCCAGACCCCACTCCTGCTGGATCTTACCCAGGGTCACTGCCTCTGGAACCACCTCCACCAGACCTACACACACACACACACACACACACACACACACACACACACACACACACACACACACACACACACACACACACACATATTTGAATGCAGAGGCACACAGACAGTGCATTTGGAAAGTATTCAGACCCCTTCACTTATTCTAAAATGGATGAAAGTACATGTTTTCCTCATCAATCTACATACAATACCCCATTGGTGCGGCAGGTGTTTAGAGCGTTGGGCCAGTATCCGAAAGGTTGCTAGATCAGAACCCCGAGCTGACAAAGTAAAAATCTGTCGTTCTGCCCCTGAACAAGGCAGTTAACCCACTGTTCCTAGGCCGCCATTATAAATAAGAATTTGTTCTTAACTGACTTGCCTAATTAAATGAAGGTAAAATAATGACAAAAGCAAAACCAGTTTTTTAGAAATTTTTTCAAACATATTAAAGATAAATACCGTAAATATATTATTTACGTAAGTATTCAGACCCTTTGTTATGAGACTCGAAATTGAGCTCAGGTGCATCCTGTTTCCATTGATCATCCTCAAGATGTTTCTACAATTTGATTGGAGTCCACCTGTGATAAATTCAATTGATTGGACATGATTTGGAAAGGCACACACCTGTATATATAAGGTCACACAGTTGACAGTGCATATCAGAGCAAAAACCAAGCAATAAGGTCGAAGGAATTGTCCGTAGAGCTCCGATACAGGATTGTGTTGAGGCACAGATCTGAGGAAGGGTACCAAAACATTTCTGCAGCATTGAAGGTCCCCAAGAACACAGTGGATATACTACACCCCTAATGATATAGGGTGGTTAGATTCTATTAGATTCTAGGATCTCTGAGGAATACATACAAACGTGATTTGACTGGTTGAAACAACGTTTAGGGTTCGATTTCACAGATTCCTTTCTTTGCAAATTGAACGAGTGAAATAACAAAATTGATTGTGCACGCTATATGGACCTTTTTAGGATATGAAAAGGGATTTTATCTAACAAAACGACACTTCATGTTATCTCTGTGACCCTTTGGATGATAAATCAGAGCAAGATTTCAGAATGTAAGAACACATTTCACCTTCACAGGGGAATTTATCAAACCTATCGCGGTGAAAAAAAGTGTTTTGTTTTTAGGAGCTCTCCTCAAACAATAGCATGGCATTTCTTCGCAGTAATAGCTATTGTAAATTGGACAGTGCAGTTATATTAACAAGAATTTAAGCTTTCAGACAATATTAGACTTATATGTACCGACATTTGATGTTTTTCTAAAATCTGAGATTGTGACACAAGGCGTACCTATCCCTAAGAAGGTTTAAAATGGAAGAAGTTTGGAACCACCAAGGCTCTTCCTAGAGCTGGCCATCCGGCTAAACTGAGCAATGGGGGAGAAGAGCCTTGGTCAGGGAGGTGACCAACAACCCGATGGTCATTCTGACAGAGCTCCAGAGTTCCTCTGTGGAGATGGGAGAAACTTCCAGAAGGACAACCATCTCTGCAGCACTCCACCAATGAGGCCTTTATGGTAGAGTGGCCACATGGAAGCCACTACTCAGTAAAAGGCACATGACAGCCCGCTTGGAGTTTGCCAAAAGGCACTTTTGCCAAAAGGCACTCTCAGACCATGAGAAACAAGATTATCTGGTCTGATGAAACCAAGATTGAACTCTTTGGCCTGAATGCCAAGCGTCACATCTGGAGGAAACCTGGCACCATCTCGACAGTGATGCATGGTGGTGGCAGCATCATGCTGTGGGGATGTTTTTCAGTGGCAGGGACTGGGAGACCAGTCAGGATCGAGGGAAAAATGAACGGAGGAAAGTACAGAAAGATCCTTGATGAAAACCTGCTCCAGAGGGCTTCAGGACCTCAGACTGGGGCGAAGGTTCACCTTCCAACAGGACAACGACCCTAAGCACACAGCCAAGAGAATGCAGGAGTGGCTTCAGGACAAGTCTCTGAATGTCCTTGAGTGGCCCAGCCAGAGCCCGGACTTGAACCCGAACTAACATCTCGGAAGAGAACTGAAAATATCTGTGCAGCGACGCTCCCCATCCAACCTGACAGAGCTTGAGAGGATCTGCAGAGAAGAATGGGAGAAACTCCCCAAATACAGGTTTGCCAAGCTTGTAGCGTCATACCCAAGAAGACTTGAGGCTGTAATCGCTGCCAAAGGTGCTTCAACAAAGTACTGAGTAAAGGGTCTGAATACTTATGTAAATGTGATATTTTAGTTTAAAAAAAAATCATAATTTGCAAACACTTCTCAAAACCGGTTTTCACTTTGTCATTATGGGGTAATGTGTGTAGATTGAAAAAACCCCGGGTTTAATACATTTTAGAATAAGGCTGTAACGTACCAAAATGTGGAAAAAGTCAAGGGGTCTGAATACTTTCCGAATGCACTGTAGATGGTGATATATTAAGTATGTATGTTACCACAGACTGTAGTCTGGTATAACTATGTGTCTAAAACTACTGACCCTGGTCTCGCCCAGTAGAGAGACACCTATAGGTAACAATCCTCATGTCCAGTCCCTCCTGCAGCCACACCTTGTCCATCACACGCACTATCTGCAGCACCAGCATGTCCTGCCGCAGATTATCCCCTGTCTGGACACATACAAACTTAGCAATTAGCCGCTACTAACTTCAAACTAATTTCAGACACTGCTAAACAAAAATCTATGGGAGAGAGAGAGAGAGATCGGGACAACAGTGCAAAGTTGGTTTACAGTTTCTCCTGGCTCATAGACTACTGTCAAGGTAAGGAACCATATATCTTTAAGGTCTATAATTCTAAACTTTTATTTTGAAATAGCCTGAGAGAGAGAGAGAGTTACCTTGCAGATGACAGAGATTTTCCTGCCCAGAGGATCTGTGTTGATGAAGGAGATTCCCAGAGGAGCAGCGTGGGAGTTATAGAATTTACAGGCCTAGGATTACGATTAGGGTTAGGGTAATCTGGATCCATTCAACATATGACAGCTGTATACATTGCCTTTAATAAAATGTTGCCTGTGTCAAAGGAGAAAATGACTTTATAGATCTCTTTCTTACATCCAAATGAACTCCTTTCACGAGGACTGCAGGGTCCAACGGTAGACGACAGCTGATCCCGTTCTTGAAGAAGCTGTCAATCTTCCACTTGTCTTTCTTCAACACATCCTGCACAACACAATAGAATATTTAAATAAATACCCACATCTATACAGAGCATAGACCTGCTGTTCTCCACTCTTCCTGGTTACCAGCTACCACCAATCACATTTTGCTCTTCACTTAAGAACCCTTTCACATGCAACTGATCATTAGGACTATGTTCTTATGAGGCTTCCCAGGTACCCCCTGTAGATAGGCCAGGTACCCCCTGTAGATAGGCCAGGTACCCCCTGTAGATAACCAGGTACCCCCTGTAGATAGACCAGGTACCCCCCGTAGATAGGCCAGGTACCCCCTGTAGATAGGCCAGGTACCCCCTGTAGATAGGCCAGGTACCCCCTGTAGATAGGCCAGGTACCCCCTGTAGATAGACCAGGTACCCCCTGTAGATAGACCAGGTACCCCCTGTAGATAACCAGGTACCCCCTGTAGATAGACCAGGTACCCCCTGTAGATAGACCAGGTACCCCCTGTAGATAGACCAGGTACCCCCTGTAGATAGACCAGGTACCCCCTGTAGATAGGCCATGTACCCCCT
>NC_042963.1:53562920-53572920 GCF_901001165.1 Salmo trutta
GGCATTTGCCAGAGAACACCAAGATTGGCAAATTCGCCACTGGCGCCCTGTGCTCTTCACAGATGAAAGCAGATTCACACTGAGCACATGTGACAGACGTGACAGTCTGGAGACGCCGTGGAGAACGTTCTGCTGCCTGCAACATCCTCCAGCATGACCGGTTTGGCGGTGGGTCAATCATGGTGTGGGGTGGCATTTCTTTGGGCGGCCGCACAGCCCTCCATGTGCTCGCCAGTGGTAGCCTGACTGCCATTAGGTAGATGAGATCCTCAGACCCCTTGTGAGACCATATGCTGGTGCGGTTGGCCCTGGGTTCCTCCTAATGCAAGACAATGCTAGACCTCATGTGGCTGGAGTGTGTCAGCAGTTCCTGCAAGAGGAAGGCATTGATGCTATGGACTGGCCCACCCGTTCCCCAGACCTGAATCCAATTGAGCACATCTGGGACATCATGTCTCGCTCCATCCACCAACGCCACGTTGCACCACAGACTGTCCAGGAGTTGGCGGATGCTTTAGTCCAGGTCTGGGAGGAGATCCCTCAGGAGACCATCCGCCACCTTATCAGGAGCATGCCCAGGCGTTGTAGGGAGGTCATACAGGCACGTGGAGGCCACACACACTACTGAGCCTCATTTTGTCTTGTTTTAAGGACATTACATCAAAGTTGGATCAGTCTGTAGTGTGGTTTTCCACTTTAATTTTGAGTGTGACTCCAAATCCAGACCTCCATGGGTTGATAAATTGGATTTCCATTGATTATTTTTGTGTGATTTTGTTGTCAGCACATTCAACTATGTAAAGAAAAAAATATTTAATAAGATTATTTCATTCATTCAGATCTAGGATGTGTTATTTTAGTGTTCCCTTTATTTTTTTGAGCAGTATATATATATATATATATATATACAGTATATCCAACTCCATTTATATTCTATACGGGGGAAAAAAATACATAATTAAAAAAAGGTGAAATTGACTAAAACTGGAAGAAAAGTCCCGGCAGGAAATGAGACTTGATTTTAGAGGAAGTGGAGTTGGATCCAGAATAACATGTAAATAACTAAGTCCACTGGTTGAAGATACCCTTACATGCGGTGACACTGAATCTTGTTGCCAAGCGACAAGGCTGTGCTGATGTTCTCGGAGATGCCCGTCTCACAGATATCTTTCCCTCCGTACGTCAGCGAACAGGAAATGGAGAAGTAATTAAAACTGGTAACGACAGACAGAGGACCAAAATAAATTCATCACTGCACTTCCTTTACCCATTGTTGTATTGTGGTGTTTTGACAAAACCCTTACAGAACAGAACACCCTGTAGTGTTACTTCCTCCTGCACTAAAAAAGAAACAAGTACTAGCATGGCCTTTGTTTTTCTTTCACTCTGACTAGCACACATATGGAAGGTCGCAGATATTTGAGAAAGGTTTTACATTCAATGACTGTGATATGTGCCCGTTTTGACTACTTTAGTTGAATCCACCGATTGTCAGAGCTGTAAAAAGGTCTGTATAAACAGTCAATGTTCTGTTACAATATGTTGAGGTTTCTCTCTCTCTCCTGGGTTTAATACCTGTTTAACCAGTTGGGTTGTAGCCTGTAGAGCGCTGCGACGTTGAGCTGGAGGATGTCAGAGCTGTGGTCTACGTCACAGACAGGGGGGTTGTGGTACACATCCTGGCCCCTGAAGTCTGAGCTGAAGTTGTCAAAGAAAACGTGCAGCAGTTTGCCCAGGGCCTGGTGGAGCATCACCATCGCTATAGAACAACATACAGGCAACAGACTACAGTTATAGAACAACAGACTACAGTTATAGAACAGACTACAGTTATAGAACAACATACTACAGTTATAGAACAACAGACTAAAGATATAGAACAGACTACAGTTATAGAACAACAGACTACAGTTATAGAACAACAGACTACAGTTATAGAACAACATACGACAGTTATAGAACAACAGACTACAGTTATAGAACAACATACTACAGTTATAGAACAACAGACTACAGTTATAGAACAGACTACAGTTATAGAACAGACTACAGTTATAGAACAACAGACTACAGTTATAGAACAACATACTACAGTTATAGAACAACAGACTGCAGTTATAGAACAACAGACTACAGTTATAGAACAACAGACTACAGTTATAGAACAGACTACAGTTATAGAACAACAGACTACAGTTATAGAACAACAGACTAAAGATATAGAACAGCAGACTACATTTATAGAACAACAGACTAAAGATATAGAACAACAGACTACAGTTATAGAACAACAGACTACAGTTATAGAACAACAGACTACAGTTATAGAACAACAGACTACAGTTATAGAACAACAGACTACAGTTATAGAACCAACTACAGTTATAGAACAACAGACTACAGTTATAGAACAACAGACTACAGTTATAGAACAACATACCACAGTTATAGAATAACAAACTAAATTATAGAACAACAGACTACAGTTATAGACCAGACTACAGTTATAGAACAACAGACTACAGTTATAGAACAACAGACTACAGTTATAGAACAACAGACTACAGTTATAGAACCAACTACAGTTATAGAACAACAGACTACAGTTATAGAACAACATACTAAAGTTATAGAACAACAAACTACAGTTATAGAACAGACTACAGTTATAGAACAACAGACTACAGTTATAGAACAGACTACAGTTATAGAACAACAGACTACAGTTATAGAACAACAGAATACAGTTATAGAACAACAGAATACAGTTATAGAACAGACTATAGTTATAGAACAGACTACAGTTATAGAACAACAGACTACAGTTATAGAACAACAGACTACAGTTATAGAACAACATACTACAGTTATAGAACAACAGACTACAGTTATAGAACAACAGACTACAGTTATAGAACAACAGACTACAGTTATAGAACAACAGACTACAGTTATAGAACCAACTACAGTTATAGAACAACAGACTACAGTTATAGAACAACAGACTACAGTTATAGAACAACATACCACAGTTATAGAATAACAAACTAAATTATAGAACAACAGACTACAGTTATAGACCAGACTACAGTTATAGAACAACAGACTACAGCTATAGAACAACAGACTACAGTTATAGAACAGACTACAGTTATAGAACAACAGACTACAGTTATAGAACAACAGACTACAGTAATAGAACAACAGACTAAAGATATAGAACAGCAGACTACAGTTATAGAACAACAGACTAAAGATATAGAACAGCAGACTACAGTTATAGAACAACAGACTACAGTTATAGAACAGACTACAGTTATAGAACAACAGACTACAGTTATAGAACAACCGACTATAGTTATAGAACAACAGACTACAGTTATAGAACCAACTACAGTTATAGAACAACAGACTACAGTTATAGAACAACAGACTACAGTTATAGAATGACAAACTAAATTATAGAACAACAGACTACAGTTATAGACCAGACTACAGTTATAGAACAACAGACTACAGCTATAGAACAACAGACTACAGTTATAGAACAGACTACAGTTATAGAACAACAGACTACAGTTATAGAACAACAGACTAAAGATATAGAACAGCAGACTACAGTTATAGAACAACAGACTACAGTTATAGAACAACAGACTACAGTTATAGAACAACAGACTACAGTTATAGAACAACATACTACAGTTATAGAACAACAAACTACAGTTATAGAACAGACTACAGTTATAGAACAACAGACTACAGTTATAGAACAACAGACTACAGTTATAGAACAACAGACTACAGTTATAGAACAACAGACTACAGTTATAGAATAACAGACTACAGTTATAGAACAACAGACTACAGTTATAGAACAACAGAATACAGTTATAGAACAACAGAATACAGTTATAGAACAGACTACAGTTATAGAACAGACTACAGTTATAGAACAACAGACTACAGTTATAGAACAACAGACTACAGTTATAGAACAACATACTACAGTTATAGAACAACAAACTACAGTTATAGAACAACAGACTACAGTTATAGAACAACAGACTACAGTTATAGAACAACAGACTACAGTTATAGAACAACAGACTACAGTTATAGAACAACAGACTACAGTTATAGAACAACAGACGACAGTTATAGAACAACAGACATAGAACAGACTACAGTTATAGAACAACAGACTACAGTTATAGAACAACAGACTACAGTTATAGAACAACAGACTACAGTTATAGAACAACAGACACACAACAATATCAGAGGGTTCATCCAAAATCAGTCACATAGGTATATCTGGTTTGTTAACTAATAAACTACAATAGTCTATGCATGAAACCAGTCAAGTGTTTGCAGTCACGCAGTCAGCAAACAATAGGGTTTTTTCACATCGCATGCTCTTAGACGTAGGCTAACCTTAAACCTTTGTTTAACAGCATATCTCATAGACTTCCTTAAAGGGACTTACAGGTCTCACACTCGTACATTTCCAAATGGTCCTGGAGGAGAACAACAAACAAGGAAACATGACTTTGCATTTTTCGCAATGAAACCGTCAGAGTAAAGAATTTTTCACTTCACATTTTTCTGTGAATGTGGTATAATTTCAACATGCACAGCCAGTGCTTTAGGAATCAACAGTATTTATATTACTGTATTTAGTGGTATACATTAAATCCAGATTTAGTACCAATGCAATTGTAATCAACAGTATTTATATTACTGTATTTAGTGGTATACATTAAATCCAGATTTTGTACCAGTGCTATAGAAATCAACAGTATTTATATTACTGTATGTAGTGGTATACATTAAATCCAGATTTTGTACCAGTGCTATAGAAATCAACAGTATTTATATTACTGTATGTAGTGGTATCCATTAAATCCAGATTTTGTACCAGTGCTATAGAAATCAACAGTATTTATATTACTGTATTTAGTGGTATACATTAAATCCAGATTTAGTACCAGTGCTATAGAAATCAATAGTATTTATATTACTGTATTTAGTGGTATACATTAAATCCAGATTTAGTACCAGTGCTATAGAAATCAATAGTATTTATATTACTGTATTTAGTGGTATACATTAAATCCAGATTTTGTACCAGTGCTATAGAAATCAATAGTATTTATATTACTGTATTTAGTGGTATACATTAAATCCAGATTTTGTACCAGTGCTACAGGTTTAATCCTCCGTAGTTTGCCGATAACCTCTTCCAGCTCTCTAGTAGAGATCCCACACAGTAGGTTGATGATGGTACGGACCTCATCCACTAGCAGGTTAAGATTGCTCCCACACTTTGGAGACAGAAAATAGAATATAATAGACATACATTAGAAACATGTGTATTATGTGTATGCCACTGTGATGCCAAAAGCAAAGTTGAGGACATTTAAAGCTGTAACTTATGCATTTACTATAGGGCTGTACTGGGATATTTGATTGCACAGTTAGCCTACAGTGAGGGAAAAAAGTATTTGATCCCCTGCTGATTTTGTATGTTTGCTCACTGACAAAGAAATGATCAGTCTATAATTTTAATGGTAGGTTTATTTGAACAGTGAGAGACAGAATAACAACAAAAAAATCCAGAAAAACGCATGTCAAAAATGTTAGAAAATTATTTGCATTTTAATGAGGGAAATAAGTATTTGACCCCCTCTCAATCAGAAAGATTTCTGGCTCCCAGGTGTCTTTTATACAGGTAACGAGCTGAGATTAGGAGCACACTCTTAAAGGGAGTGCTCCTAATCTCAGCTTGTTATCTGTATAAAAGACACATGTCCACAGAAGCAATCAATCAATCAGATTCCAAACTCTCCACCATGGCCAAGACCAAAGAGCTCCCCAAGGATGTCAGGGACAAGATTGTAGACCTACACAAGGCTGGAATGGGCTACAAGACCATCACTAAGCAGCTTGGTGAGAAGATGACAACAGTTGGTGCGATTATTCGCAAATGGAAGAAACACAAAAGAACTGTCAATCTCCCTCAGCCTGGGGCTCCATGTAAGATCTCACCTCGTGGAGTTGCAATGATCATGAGAACAGTGAGGAATCAGCCCAGAACTACACGGGAGGATCTTGTCAATGATCTCAAGGCAGCTGGGACCATAGTCACCAAGAAAACAATTGGTAACACACTACGCCATGCAGGACTGAAATCCTGCAGCGCCCGCAAGGTCCCCCTGCTCAAGAAAGCACATATACATGCCCATCTGAAGTTTGCCAATGAACATCTGAATGATTCTGAGGACAACTGGGTGAAAGTGTTGTGGTCAGATGAGACCAAAATGGAGCTCTTTGGCATCAACTCAACTTCCCGTGTTTGGAGGAGGAGGAATGCTGCCTATGACCCCAAGAACACCATCCCCACCGTCAAACATGGAGGTGGAAACATTATGCTTTGGGGGTGTTTTTCTGCTAAGGGGACAGGACAACTTCACCGCATCAAAGGGATGATGGACAGGGCCATGTACTGTCAAATCTTGGGTGAGAACCTCCTTCCCTCAGCCAGGGCATTGAAAATGGGTCGTGGATGGGTATTCCAGCATGACAATGACCCAAAACACACGGCCAAGGCAACAAAGGAGTGGCTCAAGAAGAAGCACACTAAGGTCCTGGAGTGGCCTAGCCAGTCTCCAGACCTTAATCCCATAGAAAATCTGTGGAGGGAGCTGAAGGTTCGAGTTGCCAAACGTCAGCCTCGAAACCTTAATGACTTGGAGAAGATCTGCAAAGAGGAGTGGGACAAAATCCCTCCTGAGATGTGTGCAAACCTGGTGGCCAACTACAAGAAACGTCTGACCTCTGTGATTGCCAACAAGGGTTTTGCCACCAAGTACTAAGTCATGTTTTGCAGAGGGGTCAAATACTTATTTCCCTCATTAAAATGCAAATCAATTTATAACATTTTTTGACATGCGTTTTTCTGGATTTTTGTTGTTGTTATTCTGTCTCTCACTATTCAAATAAACCTACCCCAGACTAACTCTGGGCTAACTGCATTTATCCTGAACGGAGTGACCGAGCCAGGAGTTGAGGACCAATCAAATCAGATTACCTTCCTCTCGCAAAGATTGTGCATGGGAAAATATATATATATATATATATTTTTTAAATGGATGAAATGTATGCATTCACTACTGTAAGTCGCCCTGGATAAGAGCGTCTGCTAAATGACTAAAATGTCAAATGTCAAAAAAATTGTGGCCTCATCCCCTTCATTTAAAGCTGCACAATGCAGAAATCGCTCCGCCATTTCCCGGTTCCTAAAATTCTAATAGTTTGCCTAATTTCAGTTTATGTGACAAAACAAGCAAGTATAGTAGAGAGAATCATTGTACCATCTAAACCGCTGTGAAATATTTTTTCCATAACCAAAAATATTGTATTTTCAGCTGTTTTGAAGCTGGTGTACAAAACCGAAAGTAAAAGACGCAAAAAAAAATTCAGGATAACTTTTCTTTCATTTTGATTTCAGGCACAAATGAAAATGTCCACCCGGCACAGCCAGAAGAGGACTGGCCACCCCTCATAGCCTGGTTCCTCTCTAGGTTTCTTCCTAGGTTCTGGCCTTTCTAGGGAGTTTTTCCTAGCCACCGTGCTTCTACAGCTGCATTGCTTGCTGTTTGGGGTTTTAGGCTGCGTTTCTGTACAGCACTTTGAGATATCAGCTGATGTAAGAAGGGCTTTATAAATACATTTAATTTGATGTTTCAGCGTTGTCTCAATGAAGAGTTCTGACTCGCCCATGGATTGATGTTTCAGCACTGTCTCAATAAATATATTTTGCGTCCGACTAGCCATGTGTGACATGCACACCCAGTTAACAAGCCTGCTAAGAGTAAGCAGCAGGAGGACGAGCCATATCCACTGTATCGGTACGGACAAAGCCTGAGGTGGAATGCTAACCTAATGCTAAGCTAACTGAAGCTAGCTTTGATTTAGCCAGCCCTGAAGCGTCGGATGGGCGGGGTTTGAAGTTTGCACCTGTCAAACAATCTACAATTCACTTTCCAAAAACCTAGAATGACTGGAGTCAAGGCTCAAGGAGAACCGATACTATTTTGAACCCAGGATATACTGTAACCAACCACTAACCTTGCTCCTCATCAGTTTGTTAGCCTCCTTGTTATAGCAACTCAGCTTCTCCTGGAGGCTCAACCTGAGAGAGAGGGAGAAAAAGAGAGACAGATCGAGATAGAGAGGAAGAGAGTGAGAGAGGAAGAGAGTGAGAGAGGGAGAGAGTGAGAGAGCGAGAGAGAGGGAGAGAGACAGATTGGGAGAGAGTGAGAGAGGGAGAGAGAGAGTGAGAGAGGGAGAAAGACAGAGTGAGAGAGGGAGAGAGAGAGAGAGTGAGAGAGGGAGAGAGAGCGAGAGAGAGAGAGAGGGAGAGAGAGAGAGAGAGGGAGACAGATTGGGAGAGAGAGTGAGAGTGAGAGAGAGAAAGAGAGAGAGAGAACAATAAACACAGTGTATCAAAAAGAAAGGACGACCAAGGCACTCTTCATATAATGAATTAAAATGCCTTTATTTGTATGGCATGTTCGATGGAAAGACAGTTTAAAAACTCTGACACGTTTCAGTGTCTTTAGTCCTCCTCATAACGCCATAGAGTGAAAGGTGGTGACTTTTTGTTGGGAGAGAAAAGCATTGCATAAATAAGACTCTCTATAGTGTTTTAGATAATCAATAATCAATAGTATTTTGGCCTGAGCCAGTCATTTGTATGGTAAGAGGCAACAGCATAATGATACAGAGCAGACGTCAAGTCTGCATCGTACCTTGATGTGTTAAAGACACAAGCAGAGCCAAGGAGCCGGTACAGGTGACATGGAGCTCTGTCATCCTCAACCTTACAGAAGGAACACAATACACAGTCTATTTACTGCATAGCAACTAGGAATACACAAACGCTTCAAATAAATACACCAGGTATTAAAATCAGATCAATAAATCAGATCCACAAAGTTAATTATGTTTAGGCAGGCCAAGTTTTTATGAGTCTGCCTCAAACGACACCTGTAAAGCCACAATCTGTCATTTGTAAGCCCCACCACATTTTTTTAAACATTGAACAGAAGAAACTATTGCAGATTGCACCTTTAAAGTATGCACGTTCTATTTGCTTATAGCTTCTAAATGCCAGGGGTGACGCAGAGGTAAACAGAGCAAAGTCTAGGAATCAGGGTGGAGGTTTTCACAGCAACATCAGCCCTCACTCACTCATTCCCTCTGTCTCTGTCTCTCTGTCTCTGTCTCTCTGTCTCTCTCTCACACACACCAGCCCTCACTCACTCACTCACTCACTCACTCACTCACTCACTCACTCACTCACTCACTCACTCACTCACTCACTCACTCACTCACTCACTCACTCACTCATTCGCTCTCTCTCTCGCTCTCTCTCTCGCTCTCTCTCTCGCTCTCTCTCTCGCTCTCTCTCTCTCTCACACCAGCACGCCCCTGAAGGGAAGGGGACTGGCTAGGAGCCAGCGAGGAGAAGGTAGTTAGAAGGAGACCGTTGCAACATGAGCAATTTGAAGACAGAGCACTGAAGCCTGCCTCTCCTTGGTTAATGTTCTACTGACTGACCGTTTGGGTGGGAAAGCAACACTCAATAGAAAGCCGTGTGAAACCTTTAGTCCTGTATGTCTTAGTTGGTGCCTGTGCACACACTTGCAATGGCATGATCACATACACCCTACTAAAATGTAATGTATTGTACTGTATCGTAATGATAAAAGCATCTGATGAAGTGGTGTGTATTATTATTATTATTATTATTGGTATTATTAACTACTTACGTCCCTTGCCAACAGATTCTGTAGTGTGTTAACCTGTAGTAATCTGACAGGGACTTCCAGGGAACACTTATGATAGTCCTGGATGCTTCCGTGCATACCCAGCATCTCCTCACTGAGAAATACAATAAAGGCATTAAGAACAGGAAACGTACAGGAAGACA
>NC_042963.1:53577920-53632920 GCF_901001165.1 Salmo trutta
GCTAATTATCATATAAGAATTAGATGCTTACATTTGTCCTATTTCACACATGTACAAGTGCGAATTGTAATTGTGTTATTTTGCATATCCAACTCCCCCTGAGAATGGTGTCAGAGCCAGGGATCAGCAATTATAGAGCAATTATGTTTAAGTAGCTTGCTCAAGGGCACATAAACAGATTTTTCACCTATGGGGCTTCTGGGATTTCAACAAGTGACCTTTCGGTTACTGGCCCAACGCTCCTAATCACTAGGCTACCTGCTGCCCTTGTCCATGGCAGGTGAACATTAAAACCATTCAACATACCTGGGTCTCAGGTAGGAATTTGGGTTGGGGACCCCTCCACCCACCTCCTGGGTGTTAGGGTTAGGGTCATTGGAGCTCCTATTGCCTCCGCCCTGGGACCAGAGAGGGGAGCGGGGTTGGGGCTGGGGACTGGGCAGGGACAGGGCCGAGAGGGAGTTGTACAGATCCCATTCCTCCTCCTCTGGAAAGACAGGCTCCAGACCAGCTAAGTCTTCCTGGTATCGTTCCATGAGGCACGCTGGGAAAAAGTTGTCTTCTTGTCTCTGTGAGTCATAATCTGTAATCAGAAGGATTGATTGGGTACTAAAGTAAAGACATGCAACTCCTGTCTGTCTGTCTGTCTGTCTGTCTGTCTGTCTGTCTGTCTGTCTGTCTGTCTGTCTGTCTGTCTGTCTGTCTGTCTGTCTGTCAGACTTCACAACTCAATGACCAATCAGTGTACTCAGTTCAGTCCATGGCATGTTGAACTCTGGGATGTTGTGTGGTAAAGAAAGAAATAAATAGGTGGGTAAACCCTAATACAAAACAAATACAAATCAGATGCCACAGCTCAGTGGCGAATCAGTGGACTCTGTGTTCACTCTGTGGCATGTTGAAGTCATGGTGTCATCAAAGAGTGTATTGTAAATACTTCCAATCCAAATATGTAGTATGACATTCACCAAATAACTGAAGAGTCCCTTACAAAAAAAAAACAAAGATTGCAGTCAGAGTGCAGTACAAGTGCAGTACAATGAAGTATAACTGCAGTATGCTGCAAATGCTGCATCCAAAATAACACTGTTTTTGTTTTACTACAGTAATTTTGCAGTGTGTTACTGCAGTTACAGTGCAGTTATTCTGTAATTATTGAGTCCAAAATACCACAGGCAGTTAGTGCACTTTACTGCAGTTTCAAAACTGCATTATATTTAACTGCAATATTATTTTGTAAAGGCTATGCTACAGAGCTAGTCGTGACACACTTGTTGTACCGTTTCAATTGTCTTCACAATTGTTTGACACTGATACACTCTACACCTAAGTATTTCCCGACAACAACTAAAAAAACCAGAGACATTTTTTTTGTATGTAGACTACTTCTGCAGCACAAACTGACAATATTACTAAACCATCATTTCAGTTAGTCTAATAATTAACAGACTTTTCAAAAGGTTAACAGGACATTTTACCAGAGGCCGTTTCAGATCGCTGTTCTTTGAGACTGTCGGATAGAATAAAGTTCAAACCCATTATTTTGAAGAAACCACTATTTACATGTTTTTACTGACCACAGAGCGGGACATTTGGGTCAGCATGATCCATATTTAACAATAACACAATCATACATTTGTTATAATTTCCAGACAAGATAAACGCAGGCACAGATCATATTTCTGCACGCAAAAAAAAAAACTGGAAAATAATATTTATGGCTCAAGTTCCAATAGTTCAAAAAATAAAATAATTAAACAACGTTAAAAACTGTTTAAGAAACATAATTGTGTGAAATGTATATCGTTATTCATGTGAGAGTCTTACCGTCAGAACTCCGACATTGTCACAGCACAGTAGGCTACCTGTTAGGGTGAAGGTATGAAGGTATGAAGGTATGCACCGTATGCACCGTAGACGACTGTGTGTCAATCATCAAGTCAAACTACTATCAAAGTATAGGATCGTTTCTTGGATCGGTTTCCCCGGATACGAGAATTCTAATCATAGCTCTCGGTAATAACAAAGTGCTCGAATGCGCGCTCTCCTCGACTTGTCTTCACGGTCGCGCGTAACGGACGTGAAAAGTGTGATATTTAGTCGAGTCACTTTTGGTTCATGAGGAACTCTCTCTTTGGGGTGCAACCAGTCCCTCTAGTGGAATGAAATAAACATGACCAATAGTGAACAAATCTGCCTAAATTGGTGGTAGACGGAGAGAAGGCTACTACAGCTGTCCATTACGTAGGCTATTTGTATGAATACTTTAACAGAACATATATTTATGAATCATTCTGTACTGTATAGCTTGCCCTGAATAGCCTATTCTATTCTATATACATTTTTTAAAATATTTATTTTACTAGGCAAGTCAGTAAAAAACAAATTCGTATTTTCAATGACGGCCTAGGAATAGTGGGTTAACTGCCTTGTTCAGGGGGCAGAACGACAGATTTTTACCTTGTCAGCTCAGGGATTTGATCTTGCAACCTTTCGGTTACTAGTCCAACACTCTAACCACTAGGCTACCTGCCGCCCCTCCACTCTAACCACTAGGCTACCTGCCTCCCCTCCACTCTAAGCACTAGACTACCTGCCACCCCTCCACTCTAACCACTAGGCTACCTGTCACCCCTCCACTCTAACCACTAGGCTACCTGCCTCCCCTCCACTCTAACCACTAGGCTACCTGCCGCCCCTCCACTCTAACCACTAGGTTACCTGCCACCCCTCCACTCTAACCACTAGGCTACCTGTCACCCCTCCACTCTAACCACTAGGCTACCTGCCTCCCCTCCACTCTAACCACTAGGCTACCTGCCGCCCCTCCACTCTAACCACTAGGCTACCTGCCTCCCCTCCACTCTAACCACTAGACTACCTGCCTCCCCTCCACTCTAACCACTAGACTACCTGCCTCCCCTCCACTCTAACCACTAGGCTACCTGCCTCCCCTCCACTCTAACCACTAGACTACCTGCCACCCCTCCACTCTAACCACTAGGCTACATGCCTCCCCTCCACTCAACCACTAGGCTACCTGCCTCCCCTCCACTCTAACCACTAGGCTACCTGCCTCCCCTCCACTCTAACCACTAGGCTACCTGCCTCCCCTCCACTCTAACCACTAGGCTACCTGCCTCCCCTCCACTCTAACCACTAGGCTACCTGTCACCCCTCCACTCTAACCACTAGACTACCTGCCTCCCCTCCACTCTAACCACTAGGCTACCTGCCTCCCCTCCACTCTAACCACTAGACTACCTGCCTCCCCTCCACTCTAACCACTAGGCTACCTGCCGCCCCTCCACTCAACCACTAGGCTACCTGCCTCCCCTCCACTCTAACCACTAGGCTACCTGCCGCCCCTCCACTCTAACCACTAGGCTACCTGCCGTCCCTCCACTCTAACCACTAGGCTACCTGCCGCCCCTCCACTCTAACCACTAGGCTACCTGCCGTCCCTCCACTCTAACCACTAGGCTACCTGCCTCCCCTCCACTCTAACCACTAGGCTACCTGCCTCCCCTCCACTCTAAGCACTAGACTACCTGCCACCCCTCCACTCTAACCACTAGGCTACATGCCTCCCCTCCACTCAACCACTAGGCTACCTGCCTCCCCTCCACTCTAACCACTAGGCTACCTGCCTCCCCTCCACTCTAACCACTAGGCTACCTGCCTCCCCTCCACTCTAACCACTAGGCTACCTGCCTCCCCTCCACTCTAACCACTAGGCTACCTGCCTCCCCTCCATTCTAACCACTAGGCTACCTGCCGCCCCTCCACTCTAACCACTAGGTTACCTGCCACCCCTCCACTCTAACCACTAGGCTACCTGTCACCCCTCCACTCTAACCACTAGACTACCTGCCTCCCCTCCACTCTAACCACTAGACTACCTGCCTCCCCTCCACTCTAACCACTAGGCTACCTGCCTCCCCTCCACTCTAACCACTAGACTACCTGCCACCCCTCCACTCTAACCACTAGGCTACATGCCTCCCCTCCACTCAACCACTAGGCTACCTGCCTCCCCTCCACTCTAACCACTAGGCTACCTGCCTCCCCTCCACTCTAACCACTAGGCTACCTGCCTCCCCTCCACTCTAACCACTAGGCTACCTGCCACCCCTCCACTCTAACCACTAGGCTACCTGCCTCCCCTCCACTCTAACCACTAGGCTACCTGCCACCCCTCCACTCTAACCACTAGGCTACCTGCCACCCCTCCACTCTAACCACTAGGCTACCTGCCTCCCCTCCACTCTAACCACTAGGCTACCTGCCACCCCTCCACTCTAACCACTAGGCTACCTGCCACCCCTCCACTCTAACCACTAGGCTACCTGCCACCCCTCCACTCTAACCACTAGGCTACCTGCCACCCCTCCACTCAACCACTAGGCTACCTGCCTCCCCTCCACTCTAACCACTAGGCTACCTGCCACCCCTCCACTCTAACCACTAGGCTACCTGCCACCCCTCCACTCAACCACTAGGCTACCTGCCTCCCCTCCACTCTAACCACTAGGCTACCTGCCACCCCTCCACTCTAACCACTAGGCTACCTGCCACCCCTCCACTCTAACCACTAGGCTACCTGCCTCCCCTCCACTCTAACCACTAGGCTACCTGCCACCCCTCCACTCTAACCACTAGGCTACCTGCCACCCCTCCACTCTAACCACTAGGCTACCTGCCACCCCTCCACTCTAACCACTAGGCTACCTGCCACCCCTCCACTCTAACCACTAGGCTACCTGCCACCCCTCCACTCTAACCACTAGGCTACCTGCCACCCCTCCACTCTAACCACTAGGCTACCTGCCACCCCTCCACTCAACCACTAGGCTACCTGCCTCCCCTCCACTCTAACCACTAGGCTACCTGCCTCCCCTCCACTCTAACCACTAGGCTACATGCCTCCACTCCACTCTAACCACTAGGCTACCTGCCACCCCTCCACTCTAACCACTAGGCTACCTGCCTCCCCTCCACTCTAACCACTAGGCTACCTGCCTCCCCTCCACTCTAACCACTAGGCTACCTGCCTCCCCTCCACTCTAACCACTAGGCTACCTGCCTCCCCTCCACTCTAACCACTAGGCTACCTGCCTCCCCTCCACTCTAACCACTAGGCTACCTGCCGCCCCTCCACTCTAACCACTAGGCTACCTGCCACCCCTCCACTCTAACCACTAGGCTACCTGCCTCCCCTCCACTCTAACCACTAGGCTACCTGCCGTCCCTCCACTCTAACCACTAGGCTACCTGCCACCCCTCCACTCTAACCACTAGGCTACCTGCCACCCCTCCACTCTAACCACTAGGCTACCTGCCTCCCCTCCACTCTAACCACTAGACTACCTGCCTCCCCTCCACTCTAACCACTAGGCTACCTGCCACCCCTCCACTCTAACCACTAGGCTACCTGCCACCCCTCCACTCTAACCACTAGGCTACCTGCCGCCCCTCCACTCTAACCACTAGGCTACCTGCCACCCCTCCACTCTAACCACTAGGCTACCTGCCTCCCCTCCACTCTAACCACTAGGCTACCTGCCGTCCCTCCACTCTAACCACTAGGCTACCTGCCACCCCTCCACTCTAACCACTAGGCTACCTGCCACCCCTCCACTCTAACCACTAGGCTACCTGCCTCCCCTCCACTCTAACCACTAGGCTACCTGCCACCCCTCCACTCTAACCACTAGACTACCTGCCTCCCCTCCACTCTAACCACTAGGCTACCTGCCTCCCCTCCACTCTAACCACTAGGCTACCTGCCTCCCCTCCACTCTAACCACTAGGCTACCTGCCTCCCCTCCACTCTAACCACTAGGCTACCTGCCGCCCCCTAGTGTATACTTCATATATTACACATACTACATATCAGTGTAGAATACAAACGTAAGTCCTCTAATACATTTACTCTTTAAAGATCAATTAAAAGTTAAGGGGGGGGGGAAAAAATGTATGAAAATGTATGCATTCACTACTGTAAGTCGCTCTGGTTAAGAGAGTCTGCTAAATGACTAAAATGTACAATGTAAAAATGTTAAATGTAGGTATGTTATAATTTCCCCCGTTACTGTAAATACATGTATTACCAGTTTAACTCAGACTCCTCTCTGCCTCCTCTCCTCATTGAGGAATGCCATTAGGAAGGTTGAGGTATACTACTGTAGCCAGTAGTGTTTTCCCTCATCTATACAGTGTCCTGTGATGTTTCCTCATCGTCTGGACATGTAAACATGTTAGAATAGACCTGTTATCTACATCAGAAAATGGATGTACGCTTCGGAAGGATGATTCAAACATAGGTAAGTTGGCGATCATTTTAACAAATACGTTGTTTTTTTGTGTTCCTTCATTGCCTGTGAATTGCATCTTTTTTTAGTTGTATGAAGCTTTTATATTGTGCAGTACTGTGCCAGCCAGATATTCTGGGCATTTTTACAACTGACCATATATCAAACTCTATCATTACAGTGAAAATGAGGAACTTGAGATACTGAGACAAAGTTTTAGGGGAGGAAGGGGCCTGACAGCGTGGGGGTATAACTATAGAGACATGGATTTCAACAGCACATCTACAGACATTTCAACCCCTGATCATGAAATGGTGTTCCCTGCGTACTATGTACTCATCCCCTTCACAGGGTTCACAGTGATAGGGTGCGTGATAGCAATGGTAAGTGTACACTTATTTATACATGGCACAGTCAACTTAGTGTACGTAAACTTATGACCCACTGGAATTGTGATACAGTGAATTATAAGTGAAATAATCTGTCTGTAAACAATTGTTAGAAAAATGACTTGTGTCATGCACAAAGTGCATGTCCTAACCGACTTGTCAAAACTATAGTTTGTTAACAAGAAATTTGTGGAGTGGTTGAAAAACTAGTTTTAATAATGACTCCAACCTAAGTGTATGTAAACTTCCAACCAACTCTACATGTATGTTAGTATGACAGGTCTGGTACATGTATGTTAGTATGATAGGTCTGGTACAGAGGTACATGTATGTTAGTATGATAGGTCTGGTACAGAGGTACATGTATGTTAGTATGATAGGTCTGGTACAGAGGTACATGTATGTTAGTATGACAGGTCTGGTACAGAGGTACATGTATGTTACTATGATAGGTCTGGTACAGAGGTACATGTATGTTACTATGATAGGTCTGGTACAGAGGTACATGTATGTTTCTATGATAGGTCTGGTACAGAGGTACATGTATGTTAGTATGACAGGTCTGGTACATGTATGTTAGTATGACAGGTCTGGTACAGAAGTACATGTATGTTAGTATGACAGGTCTGGTACAGAGGTACATGTATGTTACTATGATAGGTCTGGTACAGAGGTACATGTATGTTTCTATGATAGGTCTGGTACAGAGGTACATGTATGTTAGTATGACAGGTCTGGTACATGTATGTTAGTATGACAGGTCTGGTACAGAGGTACATGTATGTTAGTATGACAGGTCTGGTACAGAGGTACATGTATGTTACTATGATAGGTCTGGTACAGAGGTACATGTATGTTACTATGATAGGTCTGGTACAGAGGTACATGTATGTTAGTATGACAGGTCTGGTACAGAGGTACATGTATGTTAGTATGACAGGTCTGGTACAGAGGTACATGTATGTTACTATGATAGGTCTGGTACAGAGGTACATGTATGTTACTATGATAGGTCTGGTACAGAGGTACATGTATGTTTCTATGATAGGTCTGGTACAGAGGTACATGTATGTTAGTATGACAGGTCTGGTACATGTATGTTAGTATGACAGGTCTGGTACAGAGGTACATGTATGTTAGTATGACAGGTCTGGTACAGAGGTACATGTATGTTACTATGATAGGTCTGGTACAGAGGTACATGTATGTTACTATGATAGGTCTGGTACAGAGGTACATGTATGTTAGTATGACAGGTCTGGTACATGTATGTTAGTATGACAGGTCTGGTACAGAGGTACATGTATGTTAGTATGACAGGTCTGGTACAGAGGTACATGTATGTTACTATGATAGGTCTGGTACAGAGGTACATGTATGTTAGTATGACAGGTCTGGTACATGTATGTTAGTATGACAGGTCTGGTACAGAGGTACATGTATGTTAGTATGACAGGTCTGGTACATGTATGTTAGTATGACAGGTCTGGTACAGAGGTACATGTATGTTAGTATGACAGGTCTGGTACAGAGGTACATGTATGTTAGTATGACAGGTCTGGTACAGAGGTACATGTATGTTAGTATGACAGGTCTGGTACAGAGGTACATGTATGTTAGTATGACAGGTCTGGTACAGAGGTACATGTATGTTAGTATGATAGGTCTGGTACAGAGGTACATGTATGTTAGTATGACAGGTCTGGTACAGAGGTACATGTATGTTTCTATGATAGGTCTGGTACAGAGGTACATGTATGTTAGTATGATAGGTCTGGTACAGAGGTACATGTATGTTACTATGATAGGTCTGGTACAGAGGTACATGTATGTTAGTATGACAGGTCTGGTACATGTATGTTAGTATGACAGGTGTGGTACAGAGGTACATGTATGTTACTATGATAGGTCTGGTACAGAGGTACATGTATGTTAGTATGACAGGTGTGGTACAGAGGTACATGTATGTTACTATGATAGGTCTGGTACAGAGGTACATGTATGTTACTATGATAGGTCTGGTACAGAGGTACATGTATGTTAGTATGACAGGTCTGGTACATGTATGTTAGTATGACAGGTGTGGTACAGAGGTACATGTATGTTACTATGATAGGTCTGGTACAGAGGTACATGTATGTTAGTATGACAGGTCTGGTACAGAGGTACATGTATGTTAGTATGACAGGTCTGGTACATGTATGTTAGTATGACAGGTCTGGTACAGAGGTACATGTATGTTAGTATGACAGGTGTGGTACAGAGGTACATGTATGTTACTATGATAGGTCTGGTACAGAGGTACATGTATGTTACTATGATAGGTCTGGTACAGAGGTACATGTATGTTACTATGATAGGTCTGGTACAGAGGTACATGTATGTTAGTATGACAGGTCTGGTACATGTATGTTAGTATGATAGGTCTGGTACAGAGGTACATGTATGTTAGTATGACAGGTCTGGTACAGAGGTACATGTATGTTAGTATGACAGGTCTGGTACAGAGGTACATGTATGTTATTATGACAGGTCTGGTACAGAGGTACATGTATGTTAGTATGACAGGTCTGGTACATGTATGTTAGTATGACAGGTCTGGTACAGAGGTACATGTATGTTAGTATGACAGGTGTGGTACAGAGGTACATGTATGTTACTATGATAGGTCTGGTACAGAGGTACATGTATGTTACTATGATAGGTCTGGTACAGAGGTACATGTATGTTACTATGATAGGTCTGGTACAGAGGTACATGTATGTTAGTATGAGAGGTCTGGTACATGTATGTTAGTATGACAGGTCTGGTACAGAGGTACATGTATGTTAGTATGACAGGTGTGGTACAGAGGTACATGTATGTTACTATGATAGGTCTGGTACAGAGGTACATGTATGTTACTATGATAGGTCTGGTACAGAGGTACATGTATGTTACTATGATAGGTCTGGTACAGAGGTACATGTATGTTAGTATGACAGGTCTGGTACATGTATGTTAGTATGATAGGTCTGGTACAGAGGTACATGTATGTTAGTATGACAGGTCTGGTACAGAGGTACATGTATGTTATTATGACAGGTCTGGTACAGAGGTACATGTATGTTAGTATGACAGGTCTGGTACATGTATGTTAGTATGACAGGTCTGGTACAGAGGTACATGTATGTTAGTATGACAGGTGTGGTACAGAGGTACATGTATGTTACTATGATAGGTCTGGTACAGAGGTACATGTATGTTACTATGATAGGTCTGGTACAGAGGTACATGTATGTTACTATGATAGGTCTGGTACAGAGGTACATGTATGTTAGTATGACAGGTCTGGTACATGTATGTTAGTATGACAGGTCTGGTACAGAGGTACATGTATGTTAGTATGACAGGTGTGGTACAGAGGTACATGTATGTTAGTATGATAGGTCTGGTACAGAGGTACATGTATGTTAGTATGACAGGTCTGGTACATGTATGTTTCTATGATAGGTCTGGTACAGAGGTACATGTATGTTAGTATGACAGGTCTGGTACATGTATGTTAGTATGACAGGTCTGGTACAGAGGTACATGTATGTTAGTATGATAGGTCTGGTACAGAGGTACATGTATGTTAGTATGACAGGTCTGGTACATGTATGTTAGTATGACAGGTCTGGTACAGAGGTACATGTATGTTAGTATGACAGGTCTGGTACAGAGGTACATGTATGTTAGTATGACAGGTCTGGTACAGAGGTACATGTATGTTAGTATGACAGGTCTGGTACATGTATGTTAGTATGACAGGTCTGGTACATGTATGTTAGTATGACAGGTCTGGTACATGTATGTTAGTATGATAGGTCTGTTACAGAGGTACATGTATGTTAATATGACAGGTCTGGTACAGAGGTACATGTATGTTAGTATGACAGGTCTGGTACATGTATGTTAGTATGACAGGTCTGGTACAGAGGTACATGTATGTTTCTATGATAGGTCTGGTACATGTATGTTAGTATGACAGGTCTGGTACAGAGGTACATGTATGTTAGTATGACAGGTCTGGTACATGTATGTTAGTATGACAGGTCTGGTACAGAGGTACATGTATGTTTCTATGATAGGTCTGGTACATGTATGTTAGTACGACAGGTCTGGTACAGAGGTACATGTATGGTAGTATGACAGGTCTGGTACATGTATGTTAGTATGACAGGTCTGGTACAGAGGTACATGTATGTTTCTATGATAGGTCTGGTACATGTATGTTAGTATGACAGGTCTGGTACAGAGGTACATGTATGTTAGTATGACAGGTCAGGTACATGTATGTTAGTATGACAGGTCTGGTACAGAGGTACATGTATGTTAGTATGACAGGTCTGGTACATGTATGTTAGTATGACAGGTCTGGTACATGTATGTTAGTATGACAGGTCTGGTACATGTATGTTAGTATGACAGGTCTGGTACATGTATGTTAGTATGACAGGTCTGGTACATGTATGTTAGTATGATAGGTCTGGTACAGAGGTACATGTATGTTAATATGACAGGTCTGGTACAGAGGTACATGTATGTTAGTATGACAGGTCTGGTACATGTATGTTAGTATGACAGGTCTGGTACAGAGGTACATGTATGTTTCTATGATAGGTCTGGTACATGTATGTTAGTATGACAGGTCTGGTACAGAGGTACATGTATGTTAGTATGACAGGTCTGGTACATGTATGTTAGTATGACAGGTCTGGTACAGAGGTACATGTATGTTTCTATGATAGGTCTGGTACATGTATGTTAGTACGACAGGTCTGGTACAGAGGTACATGTATGGTAGTATGACAGGTCTGGTACATGTATGTTAGTATGACAGGTCTGGTACAGAGGTACATGTATGTTTCTATGATAGGTCTGGTACATGTATGTTAGTATGACAGGTCTGGTACAGAGGTACATGTATGTTAGTATGACAGGTCAGGTACATGTATGTTAGTATGACAGGTCTGGTACAGAGGTACATGTATGTTAGTATGACAGGTCTGGTACATGTATGTTAGTATGACAGGTCTGGTACATGTATGTTAGTATGACAGGTCTGGTACATGTATGTTAGTATGACAGGTCTGGTACATGTATGTTAGTATGACAGGTCTGGTACAGAGGTACATGTATGTTTTTATGATAGGTCTGGTACAGAGGTACATGTATGTTAGTATGACAGGTCTGGTACATGCATGTTTCTATGATAGGTCTGGTACAGAGGTACATGTATGTTTCTATGATAGGTCTGGTACAGAGGTACATGTATGTTAGTATGACAGGTCTGCTACATGTATGTTTCTATGATAGGTCTGGTACAGAGGTACATGTATGTTTCTATGATAGGTCAGTTCAATATATAATGTGTTCAAGGATGAGCATTAAGAGACATGACTAGTATCCACTGATTGTTTAAGTGTATTTTTGTCATTTGTAAGATGACTGTTGCTTTTGTTTGGCATGTTATTTTGCCTCTGTGTCGTATGGCATCACTAATACGTTGTCTTGTTCTTCATTCTTCCAGGTCGTTTACATACGAAGGAAAATAAAGTGAGTTTGATAACTGTCGGTTGTGAGTGAGTGGTGCCTTAATTGGTGGCTCGTTTTGTTTTTCCTGTATCATGTGTTCGGTAACATGATAACATATGTCCTCTTTAGCTCGGTTAGTAGAACATGACGCTTGCAACGTCAGGATAGGGGTTTCCATTCCTGGGATCAAAGATATGTAAATAATAATAATTATAATATAAATGTTTGATGTTATTAATAATACATAATGTTGTGACCAGACAGGACAGGCTTCACCATGTGCTGATTCCCCAGTACAGCCACGATGCCAGTGAATATGACCAACGCAGTGAGGAAGACTGGGGGCATGAAGACCGAGACGAAGACGAGGAAGAGATGGTGAGAGACTTGACATGATTTAGTTTGTCTTATTCATGTTGCTGTTTTCTTTTGCATTTAAAAAAACAACAATATTCTTAAATCATATCTAACAAAAACTCCTCGCAACATTTGATGTTTGTTGATGTAAAAATTGCTTTATTTATACTGTAGATACACATTTGATTAAATTGTTTGATTTGATCTCATCTTTTGTTTTGGGGGGTGGGTCAGGAGCCTCTCTATATGGAGGGAAAGCTGTCCTTCAACCAGGCACGTGCACAGATTGGGCTCTAGGGGTGCTGGAGAACCTGCCCTTTTGATTGGTGACAGTTTTCTCTCTTATTATGTACATTTAAATGTAACAAATTGCTCATCACCTGCCCTTCTGCGGATTTCTTAATGTCTTCCTGGAAGGGAATTCTCCTTGAGGATTTCTTCACGTCTACCTGGAAGGGAATTCTCCTTGAGGATTTCTGCACGTCTATCTGGAAGGGAATTCTCCTTGAGGATTTCTGCACGTCTACCTGGAAGGGAATTCTCCTTGAGGATTTCTTCACGTCTACCTGGAAGGGAATTCTCCTTGAGGATTTCTTCACGTCTACCTGGAAGGGAATTCTCCTTGAGGATTTCTTCACGTCTACCTGGAAGGGAATTCTTCTTGAGGATTTCTTCACGTCTACCTGGAAGGGAATTCTCCTTGAGGATTTCTTCACGTCTACCTGGAAGGGAATTCTCCTTGAGGATTTCTTCACATTTACCTGGAAGGGACACATACACTATAGACTGGCCTTCCCTTCCTTTACACATATCCATATCAAAAAGATGACTGGCTGCATGCATCCCAATTTGCACCCTTCTCCCTAAGTGTGTACTTGAACACTTTTTTTTTTTAAATGGTGAAGAATCAGGATGCATGCTCTATGCATGTCAAGGTTTAGAATCGGTTTACTTTCTGAATTAATTTGAACTGAAATGAAACTGACCGGAACCCTAATGCGTGTGTCATGTTGTGCGACTTTTGCCGCGTGCAAAACAACAGGGAACTCTTAAAATATACCAGGTCAAATCATGACGCCAGTTATCTTCAGGTTGGAAAGTCAGAGCTTCAGAAAGAGGCCTGATATTCCAGAGTTGGATGACAGTTCAAAACTATCATACGTAGTTGGAGTTCGTTTTTCCCCACGGTTCCCAGTTGTTTTGAATGTGGCATTAACCTTCACTTGACGCTACCAGTTAACCCTCAAGAAGAGGGTGTAAGTGGTGTCTGTATAGTAGATAATGCAGTGGTCACATATTTACCTTCAGTACTAGAGACGCATGAACATGTTTAGAGACACACTAAAAAAAGAGCATGACATTTATATTTTTTTCACAATAAACAATATAGTCTTCTTTCAGTTGTATTACTGGTTTGTTTTGTTAGAAGAAGTTTTAGATGGTATGATTTTTAAGACGGTTGATTATGTAAATCCAACCCACAGAGATGTTGATTAAAGCTGAGTGACACAGCTGACTCCTCTTACTAATCAGCAGCCCCGTGGGTTGTGTTCATTGGGCACCAAACGGTTGAAAATGGAATAAAAACAGGGCGGGACTATCCAACCTGTCCAATAAGGAACACTAATTTCCACCCCTCTTTGTAAAAAAAAAGTTTTAAAATGGTTTTCTGTTATGTGTCCTAATGAACACAACCCTGCTGGGCGTGAGAATCTTCTTCAGGCACAGTCGGGCCAAGATGTCTTTTGTAAACACAGGACCAGGAAAAATGGCGTCACAGAGAAAACACAGGTGAACAACAGCTTCTTTACTCACATTACAAATGCTCAGCAGTGTCTGCTTTTGATTTTTTTCTTTTGGAATGTCTGTTGACGTTTTGCTCAAATGTTTCAAACCACCTCGATAAAACGGTGCCCATGTTACATGCTGCTGCCACACTAGTGGGTTTTACCACACCTCTTTGGTATAGCTATAATAAACATTTGACTAGAAATATATTAAGGAGTTCTTTTTTTTTATAGAAATTTCTTTTCCAAACTCAAGATTGTGTGTAGATTGTATTTTGTGCATCTTCCAGGTTGACTGTTCCCCAACCCCTGGCTCCAGCAGCCTTCCTCTGTGTCCTCCTCCTCCTAGTCCTAACTGTGACAGCCATGGACAGTCATATTCCTAGTACCAGTCTGCGGTGTAACTTCTGCCCTCTACAGCACAAAGGAAGGTTGGTGTGTCCCCCCCCCCCCCATTACATCACTGGGGACCAGTTTCCCGGACTGGACACAATCCGATTAAGCCCAGTCCGGGACTGAACACAGTCCGAATTAAGCCCAGTCCGGGACTGAAAAGCATTCTCAATGGAGATTTTTTTTTTTCCATTGTAGAAGCTTTTTAAGTCAGGACTAGGCTTAATCTTTATATAGAAAATCGTTCCATAGTAATTTGACTTTCAAAGTTCCACCTCTTGGAACAATTTTGGGTTGTTAGTGCTATCTTTGGGACATCCCTACCCTTACCTAACCGTTTTAAATGTAAACTTCAATGGCGTGACGTCAGAGTTGGGACTTCCTAAGGATTCTGTTTAGAGGTTCCCATTTTGGGTCTGTCAACTCTCTTGTCTCCTCACATTATCTTGCTTCCTTCTCAAAAGGTCCCGCCTCTCTGACCTTCTCATCCGATGGGTTTTAAGGAATCAAGGAAATGCAATTGAGATTCTCCCATGTGTTTTTTTTTTTCTTCCCCCTCAGGTCCTGCAGTAACGATTCCACCACCGAGTGTCTCCCGCAAGAGCGCTGTGGTACTAGTAGTGGCCGTTTCGGTCCCATTCACATCCTGTCTGCACAGGGCTGCTTGACCCCTGACCTCTGTAACTCCACCCGTGCCGTGACCTACCGAGGGGTCAGCTATAACGTGACATACAGGTTCAGTAGTCAAACTTGACTTTATTAAATGTAGTTTCACAGGGACAGTGGACATCAACATTAGTGGCCCTGTTTTAGCCAGTTGTCAGATTAGAAACGCCACAAACAGAGCAGACGTAGTTCCTTATTCTACATGTCAGTCATGTTTGTTCTACATAGCATATTTCTATCTGAATGTTCCAAAATGGTGTCCCCCCCTCCTGTATTATAGCTCTGATATGTTGTATAACAGGGCTGCCCAAATCTCTTCCTGGAGATCTACTGTCCTGTAGGTTTTCAGTCCAACCCTAATTTAGCGTATCTGATTCAGCTAGTTAAGGTCTTGTCTAGCAGCTAATAAGTAGAATAAGGTGTGTTAAATTAGGGTCTACGGTGTGGTTTTACATATGTGATATGCATTGCCAATTGCTATTAGTGTAAATTACTTAAGTAAAAATACTTTTAAGTACTACTTCAGTTATTTTTGGGGATATCTGTACCTTACTATTTATATTTGGGACAACTTTTACTTCACTGAACACATGTGTCTTTTGTAAATGATGTCTGAGTGTGGCCCCTGGCTATCTATATACATCTTTAAAAACAAGAAAATGGTGCCGCCTGCTTTGCTTAATAGAAAGCATTTGAAATTATTTATACTTTTTGATACTTAAGTATATTTAGAACCAAATATTTTTTTGACTTTAAATCAAGTAGTATTTTACTGGGTTACTTGAGTAACTTTCTAATTAAGGTATCTATACCTTTATGACAATTGGTTACTTTTTAAAAAGTTTTTCCACCACAGCCTGAGTGACTTACATACATTTTTCTAACTAACTCTCTAGGTGTTGCTGTAGTGACCAGTGTAACCAGCCTCCAGCCTCTGATACCTACATTAAGAGGCTGGTAGGAGTGACGTTGGGGCGCGGTGAGAAGCCTCCTACCGCGACGGACCCTCTGGATAGATGCCCTGGAGATGAGAACGTTGCGGAGGATGACACCGTCACTCAGCTACATGGAGAAAACAACATGAATTCCATCTATAAAGTCCTCTCAGATCTCCAGGAGTGGCTAAAGAGTAGAGGCTAGGGGTCCGTCTGGAATTCAGCCCTACTTGTCGCTGGGGGCAGGCCTGTTAGCCACAGTCACTGTCCCCACCCTCACGCAAGGGATGACACTTTAGCAAATACATTTTATTTCCGGTGTAAATGTGCTTATTTATTCAATTATTTGTAATAACTTACGTAAAGTGTAATCTATGTTTTAGTGATGTTGCTATATTGACATGGTAAAAGATGCAGTTCTCAGTGTGGTAGCTGGTGAATGGCGTGAATAAAGAGAGCATGTTGAACTTACTGTCCAGTGTCTCCAGATTTCTAAGAAATATTCCAATGAGTGAAATAATTGTCCTTCCAAAACAATGGGAATTAAAGGCCCAGTGCAGTAAAAAATAAAAACATATTCTTTGTGTTTTATCTATATTTCCACACTTAGGTTGGAATAATATTGTGATAATGCCCTTTTTTTTTAGTGTAAGAGGTGTTTAAAATGGCTGCCTGTTTTGGTGGCCTGGAGTTTTGGCCGGCCTAGTGACATCACCAGGTGGTAAATTAGTTGATAGACCAATAAGAGTTTCAATCCCCTCTGCCAATAAGAGCTAGTTTTCAGTTTCCCCTTCCCCTCTCAGACCACACCCACACCTAGCTAAATTCTTGCTTGAGAAGTTGCTATTTACTAAGAAGCTATTTTTGTCACTTAATTCAAATGGTCAAAAAGAAATCACAGTAAGGTACTTAATTGTTACCCAGAAATCATGATATTGAGAGGAAAAAGGGCTCCATTGGATCTTTATGTTAATCCATTCTGTTGGATTGGTGGACGTATACTAGTCGTAGTAAATATTCACATCAGTTGACCGCTGATTGGCTAGCTCATCAACCCCAGTGTTGTTTATGAAACGCTCTGAGGTGGGGGTTTTAAGTGTTCAAATTATGCTTTGGCCAGGGTATCAGTCAACATTATTTGGCTGTGCGTTAACAGAACGAGATTTTCACTGAACAGTTACTTTAAAATCTATTTTTTTCCCCGCTCCAGTCTGTCCTGATCTGAATAACAGGTGACGGGAGTGGGTGTGGTTACTTCGTTTGAGTTTAGATGGTACAGGTTCGACCAGCAGTAAGTGTTGGGATAGTATACAGAGCATCTGTCATCCATTGTACACCACCTGTTGTATCCAGTTTGAAATTCTTCTCAACCCCAGAGTCGTAAGAATGGGCAGGTAAGTCTTCATCCTACATATTGACATTGCATGAGCAAGCTGTTAATATTTCTGTGGTTGAGAGCACACATACACACAGGCTTTCAACCTGTCTTTTTAGATAAACTGAGACTAGAAGGTTCATTACCAGGACATACCTGTAACTTCATGCAAGCACGACTGGTTTGTTTGACAAGTTGGTATTTCGTTTTTTATTGCAAGTCAGCAACCTACCCATCAAGCTCTTGTTCCAATTGATTAATTAGACAGGTGGGTTGCCAATCAGCAGTTTCTGTTACATTCCAATGCCACTCCAATTCTAGCCTGGTCTCAGATCTGTTGTGCTGTCTGGCCAACTCCTATAGTAGTTTTCATGTCATGATGACGTTCAGTGTTTGACTAGGTCTGTGTTCACACAGACAGCCCAATTCTGATCTATTTTTCACTAACTGCTCCTTTGACCAATCAGATCAGCTCTGAGAAAAGATCTGCTGTGATTGGATGTAAAGAAGAATTAGTATGAGTGGAAATAAGATCAGAATTGGGCTGCCTGTTTAAACACAGCCTAAGGAACTAGCTATACAGTACAAACAGATCCGGGACCAGGCTACCCTCTAACGCCGCCTGACATGAATGAATAGTTCACAACCTTTTCTCTCAGGCCCCAGATGTTTCCGGCTCTATCTGCCATCCTGTGTTTGTCCCTGCTCCTCCCAGTCCTCCACTGTAACAACAACCTGCTGTGTTACTACAGCCCTATCATGTACCGGAACAAGACCTTTGACCTCATCCTGACTGAGTGTCCTCCCACGGAACTCTGCATGACGGGCAACGGTCGCTACGGAAACCACAGCGCCCTGTCCACCCGGGGGTGCGTGGCGCCGACGGGCTGCGGTCAGGTACACCCTCTCCGACTGAAAGGAACTGTCTACACCATGACGTATGCGTGCTGTGACTATAACTACTGTAACGCAGGACACCGTGTTGCGGTTAATTCGGTCCCCCTCGTGGTGGCGATGATGACTATGCTGTTAACGGGGCTGTAACTCACAAGCTTTACTTTAAAATCATGTACTTTTTCTTTTTTTTTAGATAGGTGCTGGTTTTTAATTATCGGACGTGAGGAGTACTAGGGATTTGTTGGTTGAACGGTTTACTATCTACTGCTGCATACTCAGTCCAACCAAATAGAGGTATGCATCAACCTGGAGACACAAGTTAAACAATTTTTTTTTTTTACCAAATACAATGGAAGATTATGCATTTGGCTCCTTTCTATAGAGATACATTTATATTTTTTTTATGATTGTGAAATAAATGTTTTATACACCAACTGGACTATGTGTTAGCTCTTTGGTGACTTTTTGTTGAATCAGCAATTTCTCTTTTTGAATGTTATGAAGCTATTATATAAATCTATATATGCAAGCACAACACACACACACACACACACACTGACTATCTCTTGAGGTTTGGACAGTTCTTTATTTCCCTTTTATAAGGCTGCTGGGTGTCCCCCATAGTGGATATACTTAAATGTACAGGAGATTGCTATAGTGGAGTTACAGAGAGAAGGGTGGGAGAGGGTCCATATTACACAGTAGACTTCAAAAAACAACACTGATGGAGCCTCATCTCCGGGGAGCAGAAATCAGCAGAGAGAAAGAGTGGGATGGGGTAAAAGCACAGAGGGAGGGAGGGATGGGGGTAACAGCACAGAGGGAGGGATGGGTGGGTAACAGCACGGGGGGAGGGAGGGATGGGGGTAACAGCACAGAGGGAGGGAGGGGGGTAACAGCACAGAAGGAGGGATGGGGGGGGTAACAGCACGGGGGGAGGGAGGGATGGGGGTAACAGCACAGAGGGAGGGAGGGGGGTAACAACACGGGGAGAGGGAGGGATGGGGGTAACAGCACAGAGGGAGGGATGGGGGTAACAGCACGGGGAGGGGGAGAGGGATGGGGGTAACAGCACGGGGAGAGGGAGGGATGGGGGGTAACAGCACGGGGAGAGGGAGGGATGGGGGGGTAACAGCACGGGGAGAGGGAGGGATGGGGGGTAACAGCACGGGGAGAGGGAGGGGGATGGGGTAACAGCACGGGGAGAGGGAGGGGGATGGGGTAACAGCACGGGGAGGGGGAGGGGGTAACAGCACGGGGAGGGGGATGGGGGTAACAGCACGGGGAGAGGGAGGGGGATAACAGCACGGGGAGGGGGAGGGGGATGGGGGTAACAGCACGGGGAGAGGGAGGGGGATAACAGCATGGGGAGAGGGAGGGGGATAACAGCACGGGGAGAGGGAGGGGGATGGGGTAACAGCACGGGGAGAGGGAGGGGGTAACAGCACGGGGAGAGGGAGGGGGTAACAGCACGGGGAGAGGGAGGGGGGTAACAGCACGGGGAGAGGGGGGTAACAGCACGGGCAGAGGGAGGGGGTAACAGCACGGGGAGAGGGAGAGGGAGGGGGTAACAGCACGGGGAGAGGGAGGGGGTAACAGCACGAGAATGGGAGGGATGCTGGGGGAGGGCGAGAGGGAGACGTTGTAGGCCGAGAGCCGAGAGGCTGAATAACTGCCTAATAACTTAACACTAGAAAATAACACAGATTTCACGCACAGTGTATCTTTAAATAGGTTACGTGGAGAACCGCTTACCATAAATATCTGTATTTTCAGGAGCCAACATATATAAAAAAACAAAATCGTTGTTCGGTCTTTTAACTTTTTTTTTCTTCTTATCTGTTTTTTTCCCTCTATTTTTGCGATTTGTTCCTTCCTTCCGTCTGCCTTGACGGCAGGGTTTCGTTCATCCACCCTGCCCCTTATCCATCTGTCCCTCATCCAATAAACAAGGGAAAAAAACTCATCCAACCGAAAAAATTGCGCAATGTGAATTAGTAAAAAAAAAAAAAAAATTAAACAAAACACGGCCACAGTCGACTCATCACGAAAATAACCCACAGAACAGCAAGAACACAGTACTATTTTTAGCATCGTTATCACTGTAATGATCTTACTCCTAGATACTGGTGCAGGTGGAGGAGTGTTGCCCTCTCCTTCCGGCTCAGCCAAATAGCCCAGGGGTATATTAATTAGTCAGATACTGTTGCAAAATGTTTTGCAATGGAAACCCGTTTACTCCAAAGAGTTTCTATTGGACAAATTCAGTTAGATCTCTCTCCATTTTCATTCCGTTTGCTCCGCTTGTTTCCGTTCGGCTCCTAGAGTAAACAGTAAATGGTTTCTGTTCGTTTTCATTTTGCAACGGAATCGGACTAATGAATACACCCCAGCATCCTGGCATAGAGTTGGAAACAGGGCTCACCCCCCCACCCCCCTTTAGCTTTGCCATTATCGCTTCTGTGACTGTGTGCCCTCTATCCAACTCTATGTCACTGGTCATCAGTGATATTTCTCTTAATAATTTCACAGTGTGGTAGTAGTAGGACTAGGTGGGTAGGATGGGGTGATAGGGGGAAATCCAGGGCTGGGTAGTATTATCATTGTGTCGCAACTGGAACAGGGAATCATCATATCATAATAACCACTTACAGCAACGATTAGAAAACAACTAGAAACCCGGAAGTCCATTAAAAGTAAACAAAATGTCCGCCTTTCTTGCTCCTTCACGTCTCCTTCCTTCCAGTCACATTGGGGGTGGGGAAGGCTTCTGATTGGTTGCAGCATAAACTGATGGGATGGCCCATGTTTTCTGGCAGAGTGGGGGTTGGAGAGGGAAGGGGGTGTGGTCTAAGGCTGACTGGATTCCATTGGCTGGAGGGCAGGAATTGACAGGGTGATATGGAATCAGGAGAAAGGAATGTGGTTGGTTGGTCGGTCATATTGGCAGGTCGTAGGGAAAATCCATTGGTTAGGCATGCTGCAGTGCCCGCCTCTTTCGGCTGTAGTAGTGACGTAGGCCGGTCTGTCTGGCAAAGTTCATCATGTAGTTTTGTTTACGGGTGCTGTAGGGAGACAAAGACAGTGAGAGAGAGAGAGAGGGAGGGAGGGAGGGAGGAATAGGATGGTGACCGTTAGTAACCAACGAAGAGGCATTTACAGTATCTACACACGCATCCATGCACACACCGTCTGAAATACACTCACATCACAGTCTCGTATGCAAGCTCACACATTCCTAGATCCATGTTGGTATTATCAGTTGGATTTCAACTCTAACCTCAAACATTCAAACTAAGCAAATAGTGGACTATTCATAACTTACTTTATATTGAACTGTGTGTATATATATATATATATATATATATATATATATACTGCTCAAAAAAATAAAGGGAACACTTAAACAACACATCCGAGATCTGAATGAAAGAAATAATCTTATTAAATACTTTTTTCTTTACATAGTTGAATGTGCTGACAACAAAATCACACAAAAATAATCAATGGAAATCCAATTTATCAACCCATGGAGGTCTGGATTTGGAGTCGCACTCAAAATTAAAGTGGAAAACCACACTACAGGCTGATCCAACTTTGATGTAATGTCCTTAAAACAAGTCAAAATGAGGCTCAGTAGTGTGTGTGGCCTCCACGTGCCTGTATGACCTCCCTACAAGGCCTGGGCATGCTCCTGATGAGGTGGCGGATGGTCTCCTGAGGGATCTCCTCCCAGACCTGGACTAAAGCATCCGCCAACTCCTGGACAGTCTGTGGTGCAACGTGGCGTTGGTGGATGGAGCGAGACATGATGTCCCAGATATGCTCAATTGGATTCAGGTCTGGGGAACGGGCGGGCCAGTCCATAGCATCAATGCCTTCCTCTTGCAGGAACTGCTGACACACTCCAGCCACATGAGGTCTAGCATTGTCTTGCATTAGGAGGAACCCAGGGCCAACCGCACCAGCATATGGTCTCACAAGGGGTCTGAGGATCTCATCTCGGTACCTAATGGCAGTCAGGCTACCTCTGGCGAGCACATGGAGGGCTGTGCGACCCCCCAAAGAAATGCCACCCCACACCATGACTGACCCACCGCCAAACCGGTCATGCTGGAGGATGTTGCAGGCAGCAGAACCGTCTCCACGGCGTGTCCAGACTCTGTCACGTCTGTCACGTGCTCAGTGTGAACCTGCTTTCATCTGTGAAGAGCACAGGGCGCCAGTGGCGAATTTGCCAATCTTGGTGTTCTCTGGCAAATGCCAAACGTCCTGCACGGTGTTGGGCTGTAAGCACAACCCCCACCTGTGGATGTTGGGCCCTCATACCACCCTTATGGAGTCTGTTTCTGACCGTTTGAGGAGACACATGCACATTTGTGGCCTGCTGGAGGTCATTTTGCAGGGCTCTGGCAGTGCTCCTTCTGCTCCTCCTTGCACAAAGGCGGAGGTAGCGGTCCTGCTGCTGGGTTGTTGCCCTCCTACGGCCTCCTCCACGTCTCCTGATGTACTGGCCTGTCTCCTGGTAGCGCCTCCATGCTCTGGACACTACGCTGACAGACACAGCAAACCTTCTTGCCACAGCTCGCATTGATGTGCCATCCTGGATGAGCTGCACTACCTGAGCCACTTGTGAGGGTTGTAGACTCCGTCTCATGCTACCACTAGAAATCACCGCCAGCATTCAAAAGTGACCAAAACATCAGCCAGAAAGCATAGGAACTGAGAAGTGGTCTGTGGTCCCCACCTGCAGAACCACTCCTTTATTGGGGGTGTCTTGCTAATTACCTATAATTTCCACCTGTTGTCTATTCCATTTGCTCAACAGCATGTGAAATTTATTGTCAATCAGTGTTGCTTCCTAAGTGGACAGTTTGATTTCACAGAAGTGTGATTGACTTGGAGTTACATTGTGTTGTTTAAGTGTTCCCTTTATTTTTTTGAGCAGTGTATATTGATCAACAGCTGGTTTTGACATGTTCTCAATGGCAGTATCATAAGCAAAGAGTCAACAGGACAAGACATGATGGGACACAACAGACACTAGCTACAGACACGGTCACAGACACTAGCTACAGACACGGTCACAGACACTAGCTACAAACAGGGTCGGGGTTTCTGGGGGGGGGGGTTCTAACTCTGATCAGGGTTCTAAGGTTCTAAGGTTCTATAGGAAGAGTGTTTGAGCTCGTTGAGTAATAATCCATATCAGAAGGGGAAAACAAACAGACCAACAAAAGGGGGGGGGGGGAGGGGTGTGGGGGGAGGGGAGAAACTGAACTAAATAGACACAAAGAGAAGCCGTGATTGAAGATCGCTCTTCTTGCTTAGCCTGTCATTGCCTCGTCCATCCAGCAGGTGATGCCAGGAGCGCAGCATGTGGCCCCCTGCAAAGCGGGGGGGGGGGGGGTAAGAGAAGGGGGATGGGAGGGGGACAGGGGGCTGACAAAGTGGGATGTCTGTCTTTCCGCTTCTGTGTTTTTTTGTCTACTTCACAGTGCGAGTTAGAGGACGGCCAGTATGGAGAGGGCTCCTGATTCACAGAATGATGTTTTCCATGGACAGGCAGCCATGGATGGGCGGGGATGGGGGATGGGAGATGGGAGATGGGGGATGGGGGCTTTGCAACGTTGGAATTAAAAAGCCATCATGCAAGGAGTTGGATGGAGGTTGGTTACTCTGATGAAGGGCTTGATGAGTTCTAGGTCTTTTGTTTATGTGGATGTCTTGAGCTCTGGAAGTTATGCCGTCTCTGCATTACACCGTCGCAAGTGGGAATAACGTGTGTACCGAGCGAATGATTAACGTTTGATGTCCACATTAGAATGAAGCGGAGGTTGTAACATGTGCCTCTCTCTGTGTGTTTGTGTCAAAGTCAGCCTCAGCATCAACTCCTTATTGGGGCTGTGTGCAGACATGTAGCAAGACCCAAAACACTCAAATGGAAGCAATAGGAACAACAGACATTCATATAGTGATGGCTTGCATCACACATATACACACACACATTGATTGATACCATTGAGATGTGTGTACTGTTTGTGTGTGTGTGTGTGTGTGTGTAAAATATACAGACCAATTGATGTTTACACAAAAGGTGATTTTTTTTGTTGAGAAATAGTATTTCAGATATCTAATATAGGTATTGGACCACTGGTGATATTTATAATATCCACTACCTAGACATTGATGTTAGCAGTCATGTCATTATGTCTTTCTCCTGATGTCTGCTTCCTCAAAAGTGTGGAGATATCAGTTCTGTCTGTGTCATGGATAAACCTTTCAGAAGAGCCTGCCTCTGGGTTATGACTGTAGGTGGCCTGTGTGTGTGTGTGGTGGTGGTGGTGGTGGTGGTGGTGGTGTGTGTGTGTGTGTGTGTGTGTCTCTCTGTGGAGGTGGTGGTGTGTGTGTGTGGGGGGGGGGGTTAAGGCGAGGAAGAGGATGACAGAAGAGGAGGGTCAGGGATATAAGGTGGGGGGGTGTCGTCATAGGAGGAGGAGGGGACTGCATTCGGGGAGAAGAGGAAGACTTACCTGACTCTACAGCCATGCCACAGGGAGCAGAATACAGAAGAGAGCAGAGGTTAGAGCGCGAGAGGGGAGGATGGGGATGCTGCTGGCTCGCAGAAAGATCCGGGGGGGAAGGAACCCCGGCCGCCTGGGGAGGCGAAGGGGGCCCAGAGAGACGGGGGGGAGCGAAAGAGAGGAGAGGGAGCAGGGAGTAAGAGAGTCAGAGAGAAATAGAGGTGAAGGGATATAGATGGAGAGAAAAAGGACCAAACACATCCAGAAAGAAAGAGAGGGAAGAAAGAGAGGCGGAAGGAAGGAAGGAAGGAAGGAAGGAAGGAAGAGAGAGAGATGGAAGGAAGGAAGGAAAAGAGATGGAAGGAAGAGAGAGGAAGGAAGGAAGGAAGGAAGGAAGGAAGGAAGAGAGAGGGAAGGAAGAGAGAGGAAAGGAAGAGAGAGGAAGGAAGGAAGGAAGGAAGGAAGGAAGGAAGGAAGGAAGGAAGGAAGGAAGGAAGGAAGGAAGGAAGGAAGAGAGAGGCAGAAGAAAGAGAGGCGGAAGAAAGAGAGAGGAAAGGAAGAGAGAGGAAGGAAGGAAGGAAGGAAGGAAGGAAGGAAGAGAGAGGGAAGGAAGAGAGAGGGAAGGAAGGAAGGAAGGAAGGAAGGAAGGAAGGAAGGAAGGAAGAGAGAGATGGAAGAGAGAGGCAGAAGAAAGAGAAAGGTAAGGAAGAGATATTGGAAGGAAGAGGAGATGGAAGAGGAGGAGGAGATGGAAGAGGAGGAAGAGGAGATTAAGAAGATGAGAAGAAAAAGGAGGAGGAGATTGAGAAAGAAGAGGAAGGATGAGGAGATGTAAGTGGAGGAGATGAAGAGGAGGAAGAGACGGAAGACATAATAGGACATGATGAGCCAGCAGGAGAGCACAAGCACAGGCGGTGGAGGAAGAGAAGCAATATGGTCACGCATGTTAGTGTCGTGAGATCAGGGAGGAGAGGAGAGACACACGATGACAAAGAAACAATTGAAAAGGAGGAGAGGAGTGGTGGTGGAGTTGTGGAACAGAGAGACAGAAATAAAAAAGAGAGAAGTGTGAGGATCGAACGGTTATTCTGTTCAGCAGACACTGTTGTTGAATGTTGAGAACCAACCGTAGGAGTAAAGAGAGTAGGAGAGGACAGGTCAAGGCCACACCAAACCAGGGACAGCTCAGGTAAAGGTGCGTGTTTTTGTGTAGTTTGACCTTGTTCTATAGATGCCATTCCACTCTGCGTGAAGTGGTACAAAACAATGGGCTATCTGTTGTTCGCCAAATGACTAAACACCTACACTAAAAGGAACTACACCAAGCCTTTACATACACGTTACATGACCGGTAGATGAAACACTTGCAACGCATGACATTCTTTAACATGTTATAATCAATGACCTTTATCATTGACATGAAGCTTTCAGCAACATGCAATAGGCATTAAAATGCTCTAAGCTTCTGCTATGTAGACGGCTATGCAGGTGTGTAGACGGTGTGTGTAGACGGTGTGTGTAGACGGTGTGTGACAAGCTTTGTGTATGCATTAGGTGGTCTCACACAATGTTCAAATAGACCAAAGTCACTGTGAAGTCACTGACCAGCACTTTGTGGGAAACCGTCTTGGTCACAACATCCTGTCTTTATTTTTCCTTCCTGTCTGTTGAGCACACACTGTGAGGGTGCATGTGTGTGAGGGTGTAACCTTCCTCCTTGCTGTTGAGCAAGTGTGTGTGTGTGTGTGTGTGTGTGTGTGTGTGTGTGTGTTTGTCAGTTTATGTGGAGAGAGGCGGGTGTTTTTGGGGCCGAGGTAGGGAAGACTGAGGTTCTCTAGGTTCTCAGACTGAGGTTCTCTAGGTTCTCTAGGTTCTCAGACTGAGGTTCTCTAGGTTCTCTAGGTTCTCAGACTGAGGTTCTCTAGGTTCTCAGACTGAGGTTCTCTAGGTTCTCAGACTGAGGTTCTCTAGGTTCTCAGACTGAGGTTCTCTAGGTTCTCTAGGTTCTCAGACTGAGGTTCTCTATGTTCTCTAGGTTCTCAGACTGAGGTTCTCTAGGTTCTCTAGGGACCAGGGGTACCAGGTTGGTCGGAGATACTCACAGTACTACTTCCACGTGGTCCAGCGCCCACTGGTCATGTCCCGCTCCGTCGTGACGTGGCTGCCACCACCGCAGCTCCACCCCTTTAACTCTCGCCTCTCTGGGGCAGGCGACAGGAGGACAGGAGGTCAGAGGTCAAGAGTAGGCAGTTAGCGTGTCAGTAGGTGTTTTTAGACTAGTGGACATCAACCTTGCTGCTGGAAAGTAACAGGTTGTTCATGGAAACACTGGATTAACTAGTCAGATGTGTTAGCCCTGGACTGGAATGAAGACTAGCACACTCTTTAGTTTAGTGTGTGTGTGTGTGTGTGTGTGTGTGTGTGTGTGTGTGTGTGTGTGTGTGTGTGTGTGTGTGTGTGTGTGTGCGTGCGTGAGCGTGTGTTAGTGTTGTGTTCACTCACAGTGGGATGTTGTATGAAACCCTCTGGGCCTTGATGAAGTCTTTGGGCTGGTGTTGGGCGATAACGTGCCAGCTGACTCCGTTATTGACCGTGTACTGCAGCAGAACTGCCCTGTCCACTGTGTCAGCCTGGTCCAGGGCTGTGTTACAACTGTCTGTCTGGGACACACTGCCTATCTGCAGCACGAACATGATCTTACTGTAGGAGAGAGGGGGAGAGAGAGAGAGAGCGAGGAAGAGTGAAAGGGGAGAGAAGGATGAGAGAGAGGGGGAGGTGGGGGGGCGAAGGAGAGAGAGAAAGAGGGAGGGAGAGAGAGAGTTCTGGTAAGAATACCTTGGTATTTTTAGATGGACTAGGTCCTACAAGTTTAGCCTCCAAGTTTTCCATTTTAGTCCTACTGTATATTGATCTCAATGGCCTCAGTAGTGGGCTAGGACAAGCTATGCTAGGCTAGGCTAGGACAAGCTATGCTAGGCTACGCTAGATGGTCTTGTGTGGGCAAGGCTAGGACAAGCTATGCTAGGCTAGGCTACGCTAGTATGGTCCAATGTCCACTAGTACATGGCTCGTGTGACGTCAACAGGTTATGTGACCGCAGGCCTTGTCTTACAGGAACTGTACTGTATAACAAACTTCTCTCACTGTACCTTCAGTAGTTGGATAGACTGTGGGCTTGGCTAGGCTAGGCTAGGCTAGTACAGTACAACTCATTGTCCAGTCCATACCTGGCTCGTGTCAGGTCCAGAGGCTTGGTGACCGCCTGCCTTATCTTACAGCCGTTGAAGTAGAGCGAGTCTCCGTGGGCGTGGGGAGAGAGCTGGCCACACCCACTACCCACCCCGCCCCCTTGGATGAGTTGCCAGCTCTCCTCTGACACGGTGCCTGACTCAAAGTTATCCTTTATGGAGCTAGGTAGGTCACTGCTGGACAGAGAGCAGTCATCACCTGGGAGATGGAGGCAGGAGAACCAATATGTATTCTAGATTTCAATCAATCAATCAATTGTCAATAAGAACTCTCTGTAAAGAAAGACAGCAGACTGAGTGAAACCAGACTCAGAGGGCTAGAAGGTAAGGCCATCAGGTTAGGATTACAAGAGTGATTTGTGTTAGAGGTTGTAGTCTTTGTGTTAGAGATTGTAGTCTTTGTGTTAGAGGTTGTAGTCTTTGTGTTAGAGGTTGTAGTCTTTGTGTTAGAGGTTGTAGTCTTTGTGTTAGAGGTTGTAGTCTTTGTGTCAGTGTTGTAGTCTTTGTGTTAGAGGTTGTAGTCTTTGTGTTAGTGTTGTAGTCTTTGTGTTAGTGTTGTAGTCTTTGTGTTAGTGTTGCAGTCTTTGTGTTAGAGTTTGTAGTCTTTGTGTTAGAGGTTGTAGTCTTTGTGTTAGAGGTTGTAGTCTTTGTGTTAGTGTCATAGTCTTATCAGTTACCCACCATGGTGTCCCTCATCACAGATGCAGACCACCCCGCTGGTACAGTAACCATGACCACTACACATCCCAGGACATGCCTCCCCGATGTAGACATGGTCCACCCCCCAGCCATGACGCTCGCCAGCACCCTCCTTCTGGATCCAACGGAACTGCGTGGCTCTGCAGGGGAGGAGACGGGAGGAGAGGAGACAAAACGTATAGGACTTGCTTTATCATAGAGTCAGGGAGTGACTATCAACACCCCGAATGACAGCATCCAGTCTCAGGGCTTCTGGGGCGGTGTACGAGTTAAGTTCTAAACGCATGATCTGAAACCAGCAGCCTTCTGGTTACAGCGAGACTACCCTGAGGAGACGTGGTCAGAAACACACAGCGGGACTACCCTGAGGAGACGTGGTCAGAAACACACAGCGGGACTACCCTGAGGAGACGTGGTCAGAAACACACAGCGGGACTACCCTGAGGAGACGTGGTCAGAAACACACAGCGGTCCTACCCTGAGGAGACGTGGTCAGAAACACACAGCGGGACTACCCTGAGGAGACGTGGTCAGAAACACACAGCGGGACTACCCTGAGGAGACGTGGTCAGAAACACACAGCGGTCCTACCCTGAGGAGACGTGGTCAGAAACACACAGCGGGACTACCCTGAGGAGACGTGGTCAGAAACACACAGCGGTCCTACCCTGAGGGGACGTGGTCAGGAACACACAGCGGTCCTACCCTGAGGAGACGTGGTCAGATACACACAGCGGTCCTACCCTGAGGAGACGTGGTCAGAAACACACAGCGGCCCTACCCTGAGGAGACATGGTCAGAAACACACAGCGGCCCTACCCTGAGGAGACATGGTCAGAAACACACAGCGGGACTACCCTGAGGAGACGTAGTCAGATACACACAGCGGTCCTACCCTGAGGAGACGTGGTCAGAAACACACAGCGGCCCTACCCTGAGATGACGTGGTCAGAAACACACAGCGGCCCTACCCTGAGGAGACGTGGTCAGATACACACAGCGGTCCTACCCTGAGGAGACGTGGTCAGAAACACACAGCGGCCCTACCCTGAGGAGACGTGGTCAGGCAGCTGAACAGTGACCCTGGTCCAGCTGGAGCTGTTGACTGGACTGTAGATGGTGGACTCATGGAACATGAAGGGAGAACAGCCCACGTTGTTCACAGAGGAGGGAATACACTCTAATTGAACCAGCTGCCATGAGTCAGACCTGGACAGGGAGAAAGGGAGGATGGAGGGGGAGAGAGAGAGAAAGAGGGAGGAGAAAGAAGGGTTGTGGTCAATTACTTTTTAATGAGGAACATTTTGTATTTAGAATTTCAGTTTACTTCCTGAATTGACTGAATTGAAATGGATTTGACCCAATGACTGTATATACGAATGGACAAAGCCATCGGTCACGTGACACCCTTTATCTTTGTGAAGACTCAATAGCACATTTGGAACCCAAGAAGTTTGTTAAGATTGTGTCTTGTGGAAAATGTATGTAGACATTACATCTGCAGTTTGAGCTACTTCGGGAAGTGGCTTTGCAGGCTAGCTCAGTGCTGCCCCCTCTCATTGATTATCTCAAGTTGAAGGCCGACCGAGGTACTGCAGGCTACTAAATTATCCTTATTAAATATAAAAGGATATCTGGTGAATTAGAAGTAATTATTGGTACCATGATTGTCTTCAAAATGTGTATTTGTTTACACATAGATTGCCATTTTCCCCTTTACTGTAATATGGGATTCTGTTTTCTGTTAACAATGCAATGCAATACCGGCTGCCTTGAACTTCCTGGCATCAATGAGAGAGGGGGCAGTCATTCTCCCCTGAATTGACCCAAACCCTGGCTGTGTACTGTGTGAGGAAGGCATTTAGCTAGCGCATCGGAACACTACATTAGCAGCATAGATAAGAATATCTATATCTCTTTCTCTCTCACCTGGCATCCTTCCTGTACTGCAGCAGGACAGAATGGTGGTCTTCACAGCTGTCTGCCTCACAACCAACCACAATCTACACAGAAGACAGAGGAGAGTATGACTTAGGAGATACAAGAAATGATAACAGTAACAGTTACCTTAAACTCTGTGTTGTAGCCATGTTGTAAATGCTAAGAGGTTTGCAGCAGCTATCTAAAACCCAAAATTCATTCTATCCTTGTCAAAGGAGCCCCTCTTGAGATTAAATATGGTGTTCCACAGGGATTGATTCTTGGACCTCTATTATTGTTGATGTTAATTATGTAAGACTGTAGGATGGTGCCAAGCTGTAAATGATGAGAGGTTATACCTTAAACTGTAGGATGTACCCAGGCTGTACGATGAGCTCGCGGGTGGCCAGAATGTTGTGTGTTTTGTCCTGTTTCTTATTGGGCCAGTAGAGGTGGAAAGAGGGGTTCCCACAGAAGCCTGCTGTACGCACCGCGTTGGGATAGAAGCTCCAGCTCTCCTCATGTGACACACCCTCTGAGAGAGAGAGAGACGGGGGGGTACGAAAAAGAGAAGAAAGAATAGTTGGTTGTCCATTGTCTTTTTTTTAAATTTGTCGAAGGGCATATAACAACCTAGAAAGAGACTCCCATTCCTTTCCGAAGGTGATACAGCACAATCTGTTTACCGTCATCGAAGTTGTCGAGCAAGGCGGAGGGGTTGATGTCAGACCCTCCCACCAGGATGTTGTCGACGGCCCACTGAGCGCGCTCCGGCCCGGATGTCGCCAGACCGGAGGAGACGTGGAAGGGCTGCCACCACCGCAACCGTGTAGCATTAGATAACGCCCCCTCTGGTATCACGATGTAATCACGCCTCACAGACACATACTTCAGATAGTCCATCTCATGGAGCAGGGTCCAGGACACACCTGGGGGAGGGAGGGAGGGAGGGAGGGGGGGAGGGATGGAGGGAGGGAGGGATGGATGGAGGGAGGGAGGGAGGGAGGGAGGGATGGAGGGAGGGAGGGAGGGAGGGAGGGATGAATGGATGGATGGATGGATGGATGGATGGATGGATGGATGGATGGAGGGACATTAGGTTAATCGTTAGGATTCCCCTGCTGGTTTTCCATCAGGTTAATTGTTGCTGGTTTTCCATCAGGTTAATCGTTAGGATTCCCCTGCTGGTTTTCCATCAGGTTAATCATTAGGATTCCCCTGCTGGTTTTCCATCAGGTTAATCATTAGGATTCCCCTGCTGGTTTTCCATTAGGTTAATCGTTAGGATTCCCCTGCTGGCTTTCCATCAGGTCAATCGTTAGGATTCCCGTGCTGATGGAGCTGCGTGGATTTGTTTCTAAATGTCTATCTGTTTATGTTGTTTCATACCTCCATCTGTGGAGTAGTCCAGCAGCACTCCCTCTTTACGACAGGTTGGACGATGGCACATGGTCATGTTGTCTTCACTGCCAATCCTGGCCCAGTATTCTACAAACCTGAAGAGGAAGAAGAAGAGAAATAAGAGGAAGATTACATTTGTGTTGTGTCCTCCAAACGAGACACATACACACACTGAAATGGAATCTTAAAAGCCTGAATTGACAGAAAAATGACTATATACAAATTGTATGACCGAACCCTGGGAAGACAAACAATAGAGTTACTAACTTGGCTCCGCGGAGGTCCAGGTCAGTGGTGACGGCTTGTCTGGCATCTGCCCCTCCAAAGTACAGGGCTGTCCCCTCCACCAGCACCCCACAGTCAGTACAGGGATGGCCCCCTTCCAGGACCTGCCACTGAGGACCTGGGGCCCCTTCCCAGTCAAAACGCTCCTTCAGAGACGCCTATAAGAATAGAATAGATACTTTATTGTCCACAGAAATGGAATGTGTCTTCTTCTCTTTTCCCAACACTTTGTTACACACACCCAAGAGTTAAGAGGCATGGAGTGTACAAAAGACATGGTCCTTTGAGCCGGATAGGAACAACTTGTATGAAAATGTAGTAAATAAATAAAGATTGATGAACTGATTGATACCTTGAGAGAAGTGCTGGCGTAGCAGTTGGGTCCAGTGAAGCCAGGGTCACAGAGACACCTCTGATCTAGACAGTCTCCATGTCCCCCGCAGTGGCCGTCACAGGCCGGCCCGATGTAGAAGTTCTCCACAGCCCACTGGGTGTCCGAGTGCTGCTGGTAAAACCGGAAACGGACCGCGCTGCAGAACATAACAACACAGAATATAGTTTCAGAACCAATGTAGGACCCCCCCCCCCCAAAGTGCTGCAGATAAAACAGGACCCCCCCCCCAAGTGCTGCTGATATAACAGGACCCCCCCCCCCATAAAGATCAAGATCACCAAGACCTTTAAATGGTCTTCCCTAGGGTGCCAGCCAGGTTGATTGTGTGTGTGTGTGTGTGTGTGTGTGTGTACGTGTCCGCGTGTGTGTCCATGCTTGCTTACATACGTGTGTTTATTGTATGTGTCAGGCGTGTCACTCACGTGTCTGCCAGGCTGTCCGGTAGAGGGTAGACGGCCCTTTTCCAGCCCTGGGCAGGGAAGAAGACGCTGGGCTGGGAGACCTGTCCTCCACAGCGAGGGTCCGCAGGGAGACACTGGAGCACCAGATACCTCCAGGACACACCGAAGTCCACAGAGTACTGGACATGGACCTGGCGCTCTGCCTGGCGCTCTGGAACACTGCAGCCCACTGCTATCTGTAAAGACACACAGGGATTCATACATACGCCGTTATTGTAACCTCAATGGACACATATGTTAATGGTCTCTGTATGCACACACACCAAACAAAGATGGCTGCTATCTGTTAACAGAGAAACACATAGATCTAAGCCATTGCAGAATAACAAAAGGTGACATTACTCATTTTAGGTGACGGGAACAAGTGTTCAATATATTACAAGAGGCCCCGTGTGCACCTAATTAAATCACTGCACACAAACGGACACAGTCTTACCTTGAACTGCATGACCCAGTCTTTGTCAGGTATGATGTCGTGCGTGACAGCATACACCTCTCTCCCGTCATCGCTACCACACACCATCACACCGTCTGGAGAACTACAGAATCTCTGTACAGTACAGTCCTCACTGAACAGCCAATGGTCACTCACTGGAAGGGGAGAGAGGGAGGGAGAGAGATGAGGGAGGGAGAGAGATGGGGAAGGGAGAGGGGGGAGGAAGAGTGAGTGAGGGGAGAGGGGGAGTGATAGGGGAGAGGAAGAGGGAGATAGAGGGATAGGGGAGCAGGTGGGGGAGGAAGAGGGAGAGAGAGTGAGTGGAGAGAGATGGGGAAGGGAGAGGGGGGAGGGAGAGTGAGTGGAGAGAGATGGGGAAGGGAGAGGGGGGAGGGAGAGTGAGTGAGGGGAGAGGGGGAGTGATAGGGGAGAGGGAGGGAAAGGGAGGAGGGATAGGGGAGAGGAAGAGGGAGAGAGAGTGAGGGAAGAGGGAGAGAGAGAGCGAGAGAGCGGGGAGAGGTAGAAAAAGGGAGAGAATAAGGGGGAGAGAATTACTAAATATAAAAAATTTAATGTATTTTTCTGTTGACTTTGTACAGTTACAGATCCTGTATAATAGTTTTCTCCTAAAGCAGTTGTATTTGACGTGGTCTTTGCTTATTAGAAGGACACCTGTGGTTGTGTGTACCTGTAGTTGTGTGTGTACCTGTAGTTGTGTGTGTACCTGTGGCTGTGTGTGTACCTGTAGTTGTGTGTGTACCTGTGGTTGTGTGTGTACCTGTAGTTGTGTGTGTACCTGTGGTTGTGTGTGTACCTGTAGTTGTGTGTGTACCTAGAGTTGTGTGTACCTGTGGCTGTGTGTGTACCTGTAGTTGTGTGTGTACCTGTGGTTGTGTGTACCTGTGGTTGTGTGTGTACCTGTAGTGTGTGTACCTGTAGTTGTGTGTGTACCTATAGTTGTGTGTACCTGTGGTTGTGTGTACCTGTAGTTGTGTGTGTACCTGTAGTTGTGTGTACCTGTGGTTGTGTGTACCTGTGGTTGTGTGTGTACTTGTAGTGTGTGTACCTGTAGTTGTGTGTGTACCTGTAGTTGTGTGTGTACCTGTAGTTGTGTGTGTACCTGTGGTTGTGTGTGTACCTGTAGTTGTGTGTGTACCTGTAGTTGTGTGTACCTGTAGTTGTGTGTACCTGTAGTTGTGTGTACCTGTGGTTGTGATGTGTACTTGTGGCGGTGTGTGTGGTGGCCTTGTCCAGATCCCCTGTGTAATATACCTGAGGTGCTCTCTTCCTCTCCCTCACTGAGGAGTCCTATCCTGCCTGTGGGTGTACCATCAGCGGGAGCTCTCTCGTGGTTGGGCAGCGCCACCCCTCCGAATGTGTCAGTTATCTGAGCCCGCGGGTCAGAGCCGGCAATCAGAACGTTGTCCAGCGCCCAGTCGCTGTGGTCCGCTCCATCGTGTGTCGGCTGCCACCAGCGGACTCGCACCCCTTCCTGACGTGCTGCTGGGGGTAGCAGCACATTGACAAATCTAGACACACACACACACACACACACACACACACACACACACACACACACACACACACACACACACACACACACACACACACACACACACACACACACACACACACACACACACACACACACACAGGTTAGGACTGAAACATCTGATGTGAAAGACCTAGGAAGGAGAAAGCAGAGTCCCAGTTAGATTCGTAGACGTTTCCGTAAACAGTCCTTCTTGAACCTCCTCCTAGGACTTTTTGTTGTTGTTGGGGTCAGTGAGTATGAAGTGTTGTTGTGCAGAGGGTTCCTGGTTGGAACCCAGGTCGGGACAGGACAATGAACCAGTCTGTTACACTTCCAACCGTATATATATATATATATATAGTACAGGAGGTTTGATGTAGAACACTTACCCAGGCTTGTATATATATATATATATATATATATATATATATATATATAAATATATATATATATAAATATATATATATATATATATATATATATATATATATATATATATACAGTACAGGAGGTTTGATGTAGAACACTTACCCAGGCTTGTATATATATATATATAGTACAGTAGGTTTGATGTAGAACACTTACCCAGGCTTGTATATATATATATATATGTATATACAGTACAGGAGGTTTGATGTAGAACACTTACCCAGGCTTGTATACATATATATAGTACAATAGGTTTGATGTAGAACACTTACCCAGGCTTGTATATATATATATATATATATATATAAATATATATATATATATATATAGATATATATATATATGTATATACAGTACAGGAGGTTTGATGTAGAACACTTACCCAGGCTTGTATACATATATATATAGTACAGTAGGTTTGATGTAGAACACTTACCCAGGCTTGCTGTACAGGTCATAGAAGATCTCTGTCAGCAGATTCCAGTTGATGCCTCCGTTCAGGCTGAACTCCAGCAGCACGCCCTGGTTACGGTTGCTAGGTGGGATCATACAGCCGTACATGAAGTAAAACTGGATGAACTCTGCGTTGGTCAGGTTCAGATCCACCGTCACCAGCTGACGACTACAACTCTGCAGACAGACAGAGAGAGAGAGCGAGAGAGAGCGAGAGAAGAGAGAGAGAAGAGAGAGAGACAGAGACAGAGACACAGACAGAGACAGAGACAGAGACAGAGACAGAGACAGACAGACAAGAACACATCAAAGAAGTAAGAAAGAAAAACAGGTTAGATGAAGAGATACGAACAGATCAGGTTTCGGGTCCAATTTAAATTCTGGTGATAGACTGATAGATCGATAGATCGACAAGACAGACAGCCAGTTACCCCACTGAAGTGCAGTGCAGCACCAGATGCCACTGCCCCACACACAGTACTGAGTTTTGCGCCGGTCACCAGGTGCCAGTGGCTGAGAGAGGGGGTTCGGCTGAAGCTGTCCTTTAGCTGGGAGGGCAGAGGGGCCACAGGCTCATCACAGTACTCCCCTCTCCACTCTGGATCACACCTACATGGGGAGGGGATATTATCCTAAATTCACATTATAATGATTCAAATAGTTGAGGCGATAGTAAGTTCCAGAGTGCTAGAATAAAAAGGATGATGTGTGGAGTGTATAATACCTCTGGGATGATGTGTGGAGTGTATAATACCTCTGGGATGATGTGTGGAGTGTATAATACCTCTGGGATGATGTGTGGAGTGTATAATACCTCTGGGATGATGTGTGGAGTGTATAATACCTCTGGGATGATGTGTGGAGTGTATAATACCTCTGGGATGATGTGTGGAGTGTATAATACCTCTGGGATGATGTGCGATAACTCTGGTAGGAACTAGGAATCCTCCAATCAGGATTTTGTAAAAAACCCTAAACTTTGGAAACGTTTCTGTAATTTTGCAACCCTACTGGTGGGTACGGTCACTCACACACAGGAGCTCTGCTGGCAGCGTCCGTGTCCAGAGCACATGTCAGGACAGCCGTCTCCGATGTAAAGGTTGTCCAGAGCCCAGGTCTGCTGCTTGTCAAACGGAGCCTGCTGGAACCAGCGGAACCGCGTGGCTGGAGACCTGCAGACACACCAGAGAGTGTGTGTGAATGTTACCATGCACTCTGGTGTCTGTGTCTTCCAGTTGCCCTATACAGGACTAGATGTGTCAGTGTGTATAGCAGGGCACAGGACTGTGTGTCAGTGTGTATAGCAGGGCACAGGACTGTGTTAGTGTGTATAGAAGGGCACAGGACTGTGTTAGTGTGTTTAGAAGGGCATAGGACTGTGTTAGTGTGTATAGCAGGGCACAGGACTGTGTTAGTGTGTTTAGAAGGGCACAGGACTGTGTTAGTGTGTTTAGAAGGGCACAGGACTGTGTTAGTGTGTTTAGAAGGGCATAGGACTGTGTGTCAGTGTGTATAGCAGGGCACAGGACTGTGTTAGTGTGTATAGCAGGGCACAGGACTGTGTTAGTGTGTTTAGAAGGGCACAGGACTGTGTTAGTGTGTTTAGAAGGGCATAGGACTGTGTTAGTGTGTATAGCAGGGCACAGGACTGTGTTAGTGTGTTTAGAAGGGCACAGGACTGTGTTAGTGTGTTTAGAAGGGCACAGGACTGTGTTAGTGTGTTTAGAAGGGCACAGGACTGTGTTAGTGTGCATAGCAGGGCACAGGACTGTGTTAGTGTGTATAGCAGGGCACATGACTGTGTGTCAGTGTGTATAGCAGGGCACAGGACTGTGTGTCAGTGTGTATAGAAGGGCACAGGACTGTGTTATTGTGTGTAGAAGGGCAGAGGACTGTGTTAGTGTGTTTGACACACAGTACATTTCCTGCAATTCTACACATTTTGCCATGGGGCGGAGAGAATTATTTGTCTTTTTAAAGCTAATTCTTTAACCTGTTGGGTCTAGGGGGCAGTATTTTCACGGCCGGATAAAAAACGTACCCGATTTAATTTGGTTACTACTCCTGCCCAGAAACTAGAATATGCATATAATTAGTAGATTTGGATAGAAAACACTCTAAAGTTTCTAAAGCTGTTTAAATGGTGTCTGTGAGTATAACAGAACTCATATGGCAGGCCAAAACCTGAGAAGATTCCATACAGGAAGTGCCATGTCTGACAATTTATAGTCCTTCTGTAGCCTCTCTATCGAAAATACAGCATCTGTGCTGTAACGTGACGTTTTCTAAGGCTTCCATTGGCTCTCAGAAGGCGCCAGAAAGTGTAATGAGATGTCTGCAGTCTCTGGGTAAAGAACAGCAGCAGAGTTTGTTACTGGCCTGCCTGGGGACAGTGACACTGGAGATGCGCATTCATGTGAATTCTCCATTTTGTTCTTTCAGTCTTTGAATGAATACAACGTCGCCCGGTTGGAAAATTATCGCTATTTTACGAGAAAAATCACATAAAAATTGATTTTAAACAGCGTTTGACATGCTTCGAAATACGGTAATGGAATATTTGGAATTTCTTTGTCACGAAATGCGCTCGCGCGTCACCCTTCGGATAGTGACCTGAACGCATGAACAAAACAGAGCTATTTCAATATAACTATGGATTATTTCGAATCAAAACAACATTTGTTGTTGAAGTAGAAGTCCTGGGAGTGCATTCTGACGAAGAACAGCAAAGATAATCCAATTTTTCTTATAGTAAGTCTGAGTTTGGTGGGTGTCAAATTAGCTAGCCGTGATGGCCGGGCTATCTACTCAGAATATTGCAAAATGTGCTTTCGCCGAAAAGCTATTTTAAAATCTGACACTGTGATTGCATAAAGGAGTTCTGTATCTATAATTCTTAAATTAATTGTTATGTATTTTGTGAACGTTAATCGTGAGTAATTAAGTAAATTCACTGGAAGTTTGCGGTGTGTATGCTAGTTGCTAGTTCTGAACATCACATGCTAATGTAAAAAGCTGGTTTTTGATATAAATATGAACTTGACTGAACAAAACATGCATGTATTGTATAACATAATGTCCTAGGAGTGTCATCTGATGAAGATCATCAAAGGTTAGTGCTGCATTTAGTTGTGTTTTAGTTTTTTGTGACATATATGCTTGCTTGAAAAATGGCTGTGTGGTTATTTCTGACTATGTACTCTCCTAACATAATCTAATGTTTTGCTTTCGCTGTAAAGCCTTTTTGAAATCGGACTGTGTGGTTAGATTAACGAGAGTCTTATCTTTCAAATGGTGTAAAATAGTCCTATGTTTGAGAACTTTGAATTATGACATTTTGTGGTTTTAAATTTGGCGCTCTGATGTGTCACTGGCTGTTGAATAGTGCGGGTTGATTTCGTCCCACCTACCCTAGAGATGTTAAATTCTACCCATTTTGTCATATCGTGGAGAGAAATATTATCAGTTTTAAAGCTACTTTCCTGCAATTCTTCACATTTTGCCATGACTTTTGCCATATTAATGATATTGCCCCGGAATAGAACAGGTGTAGACCTTACCATGAAATGTTTACTTACAAACCCTTAACCAACAACGCAGTTTTAAGAAAGTAGAGTTATGAAAATATTTACTAAATAAACTATCAACATGTAACTGACCTGGTATAGTTGGGGATTGGCAGTCCAACAACATGTAACTGACCTGGTATAGTTGGGGATTGGCAGTCCAACAACATGTAACTGACCTGGCATAGTTGGGGATTGGCAGTCCAACAACATGTAACTGACCTGGTATAGTTGGGGATTGGCAGTCCAACAACATGTAACTGACCTGGCATAGGTGGGGATTGGCAGTCCATCAACATGTAACTGACCTGGCATAGGTGGGGATTGGCAGAGTGACTCGGCCCCACTTGTTGTAGGTGTCTGCTACCAGCAGTCTCTGTAAGGTGTAGGAGGAGCAGTCTGGGCTGGTGGGGAGACAGTCTCTCACCAGAGGCTGCCAGCTCAGACCCAGGTCCAGAGAATACTCTAGTTCAATGGCTGTGATGGACAAGAGAAGACAAAGAAAGACACACAGAGAAACACAAGACATCAGTATTTATTGTAAATTCATGTTTACCTAGCATAGCCCATGTATTCAATACTACATGGACAAATCAATCATAGTCAATGAAAGGTATCATTTCATTACACCTTATAACCTTTTTTCGGTGAACCTATGGCATAATTACCACTACCAACCCCACTGACAACCTCTTATGTCCATTCCTCTCCCTAGTGGCTCACCGTAGCAGGAGTTGGTGACAGAGCAGGAAGCGGAGAAGTCAAACTGTATGAATGCATCCTGTCCCAGGCTGATGTCTGTGGTGACAGCGTAGCGCGTGTTGGACTTCTCTATAAAGGCGAAGGCCGCCCCGTCAGAACCACACACGGGCATACGGGTACCCCCGGGGTGGAGCAGCCAGGAACGACCATCCATAGAGGAGAAGTCATCCTCCAGAGGTCCCCAGCCACTGGCACTGCCACCCACCACCAGCTGGTAGAGGAAAGAGAGACGTACGTTCCAGACATACAGGCAGGATGCTGTATACTGATTGGCCGATATATACACTGACTGTACAAAACATTCTTTCCATGACGTAGACTGACCAGGTGAATCCAGGTGAAAGCTATGATCCCTTTTTGATGTCACCTGTTAAATCCACTTCAATCCGTGTAAATGAAGGGGAGGAGGCAGGTTAGAGAATGATTTTTAAGCCTTTAGACAATTGCGACATGGATTGTGTATGTCAAAATCGAAATAAAATTGTAATGGTCACATACACATATTTAGCAGATGTTATTGCGGGTGTAGTGAAATGCTTGTGTTCCTAGCTCAAACAGTGCAGTAGTATCTAACAATTCACAACAATACACACACATCTAAAAGTAAAAGAATGGAATTAAGAAATATATACGTACATATTAGATTGAGCAATGTCGGAGTGGCATTGACGGAAATAACGTAGAATAGAATACAGTATATCCATATGAGTAAAACAGTATGTAAACAGTATGTAAACAGTATGTAAACAGTATGTAAACATTATTAAAGTGACTAGTGTTCCATTGTTAAAGTGGCCAGTGATTCCATGTCTATGTATATGGAGCAGCAGCCTCTGAGGTGCAGGGTTGCGTAACCGGGTGGAAGCCGGCTAGGGATGGCTATTTAACAGTCTGATGGCCTTGAGATAGAAGCTGTTTTTCAGTCTCTCGGTCCCAGCTTTGATTCACCTGTACTGACCTCGCCTTCTGGATGATAACGGGGTGAACAGGCCATGGCTCCAGTGGTTGTTGTCCTTGATGATCTTTTTGAACCTTCCTGTGACATCGGGTGCTGTAGGTGTCCTGGAGGGCAGGTAGTTTGTCCCCGGTGATGCGTTGGGCAGATCGCATCACCCTCTGGAGTTTGTGAGGGTTTTAGGGGCCAAGCCTAATTTCTTCAGCCTCCTGAGGTTGAAGAGGCGCTGTTGGCCTTCTTCACCACACTGTCTGTGTGGGTGGACCATTTCAGATCGTCAGTGATGTGTACGCCCAGGAACTTGAAGTTTTCCACCTGCTCCACTGCGGTCCCGTCGATGTAGATAGGGGAGTGCTCCCTCTGCTGTTTCCTGAAGTCCATGATCATCTCTTTTGTTTTGTTGACGTTGAGTGAGAGGTTATTTTCCTGGCACCAGTCTCCCAGGGCCCTCACCTCCTCCGTGTAGGCTGTTTCGTCATTGTTGGTAATAAGGCCAACTACTGTTGTCGTCTGATTGAGCTGGAGGCTTTCGTGGCCACGCAGTCATGGGTGAACAGAGAGTACAGGAGGGGGCTAAGCACGCACCCTTGTGGGGCCCCTGTATTGAGGATCAGCGAAGCGGAGGTATTGTTTTCTACCTTCACCACCTGGGGGTGGCCCGTCAGGAAGTCCAGGACCCAGTTGCAAAAGGGGGGGGGGGGGGGGGGGTATTCAGACCCAGCGCCCCAAGCTTAATGATGAGCTTGGAAGGTACTATGGTGTTGAATGCTGAGCTATAGTCAATGAACAGCATTCTTAAATAGGTGTTCACACTGCCCTATCCCTGTCCAGATGGGATAGGGCAGTGTGCAGTGCAATGGTGATTGCATCGTCTGTGGATCTATTGGGCCGGTTAGCAAATTGAAGTTGGTCTATGGTGTCAGGTAAGGTAGAGAACTTCATGATGACAGAAGTGAGTGCTACAGGGCAATAGTCATTTAGTTCAGTTACCTTTGCTTTCTTGGGTACAGGAACAACGGTGGACATCTTGAAGCAAGTGAGGACAGTAGACTGGGATAGGGAGAGTTTGAATATGTTCGCAAACACTCCAGCCAGCTGGACTGCACATGCTCTGAGGACGCGGCTAGGGATGCCGTCTGGGCCGGCAACCCTGCGAGAGTTAACACACTTAATACCACAGAGAAGGAGAGCCCACAGTCCTTGGTAGCGGGCCGAGTCAGTGGCACTGTGTTATCCTCAAAGCGGGCGAAGAAGGTGTTTAGCTTGTCCGGAAGCAAGATGTCGGTGTCCTGGTTGGCTGGTTTTCCCTTTGTAGTCTGTGATTGTCTGTAGACCTTGCCACGTACGTCACGTGTCTGAGCAGTTGAACTGCGACTCCCCTTTGTCTCTGCTCCTGAGTGCCGCAGTGGTCTAAGGCACTGCATTTCAGTGCAAGAGGTGTCACTGCAGTCCCTGGGTCGAATCCAGGCTGCATCACATCCGGCCGATTTTGGGAGTTCCATACGGCGGCGCACAATTGGCCCAGCGTCGTCTGGGTTTGGCCGGGGTAGGCCATCATTGTAAATAAGAATTTGTTCTTAACTGACTTTATATAAAGGTTATATAAAGGTTAAATAAAAAACATATTGCCTTACAAGGGCATAACTGGACTGTTTGTATTCAACCATATTCCCAGTCACCTTGCCATTGTCAAATGTGGTGGGTCGCGCTTTCAGTTTTGTGCGAATGCTGCCATCTATCCACGGTTTCTGGTTAAGGTAGGTTTTAATACTCACAGGTGGTACAACATCTCCAATTCACTTCCTGATGAACTTAGTCACCGTATCCATGTATTTGTCAATGTTATTCTCAGAGGCTACCCGGAACAAATCCCAGTCCGTGTGATCAACACAATCTTAAAGCATGGATTCCAATTAGTCAGACCATCGTTGAGTAGACCTTAGCACGGGTACTTCCTGTTTTAGTTTCTGCCTGTTTTAGTCATTATCAGATTTGACAAAGGGAGGACGGGGAGGGCCTTGTAGGCATTTCGAAAAGTTGAGTAGCAGTGGTTCAATGTTTTTCCAGCGCGAGTACTAAAGTTGTGGCCAAAAGTTTTGAGAATGACACAAATATTAATTTCCACAAAATTTGCTGCTTCAGTGTCTTTAGATATTTTTGTCAGATCTTACTATGGAATACTGAAGTAGAATTACAAGCATTTCATAAGTGTCAAAGGCTTTTATTGTCAATTACATGAAGTTGATGCAGAGTCAATATTTGTAGTGCTGACCCTTCTTTTTCAAGACCTCTGCAAACCGCCCCGGCATGCTGTCAATTAAATTCTGGGCCACATCCTGACTGATGGCAGCCCATTCTTGCATAATCAGTGCTTGGAGTTTGTCAGAATTTGTGGGTTTTTGTTTGTCCACCCGCCTCTTGAGGATTGACCACAAGTTCTCAATGGGATTAAGGCCTGGGGAGTTTCCTGGCCATGGACCCAAAATATTGATGTTTTGTTCCCCGAGCCACCTAGTTATCACTTTGCCTTATGGCAAGGTGCTCCATCATGCTGGAAAAGGCATTGTTCATCACCAAACTGTTCCTGTATGGTTGGGAGAAGTTGCTCTTGGAGGATGTGTTGGTACCATTCTTTATTCATGGCTGTGTTCTTAGGCAAAATTGTGAGTGAGCCCACTCCCTTGGCTGAGAAGCAACCCCACACATGAATGGTCTCAGGATACTTTAGTGTTGGCATGACACAGGACTGATGGTAGCGCTCACCTTGTCTTCTCCGGACAAGCTTTTTTCCGGATGCCCCAAACAATCGGAAAGGGGATTCATCAGAGAAAATGACTTTACCCCAGTCCTCAGCAGTCCAATCCCTGTACCTTTTGCAGAATATCAATCTGTCCCTGATATTTTTCCTGGAGAGAAGTGGCTTCCTTGCTGCCCTTCTTGACACCAGGCCATCCTCCAAAAGTCTTCGCCTCACTGTGCGTGCAGATGCACTCACACCTGCCTGCTGCCATTCCTGATTAAGCTCTGTACTGGTGGTGCCCCGATCCAGCAGCTGAATCAACTTTAGGAGACGGTCCTGGCGCTTGCTGGACTTTCTTTGGCGCTCTGAAGCCTTCTTCACAACAATTTAACCGCTCTCCTTGAAGTTCTTGATGATCCGATAAATGGTTGATTTAGGTGCAATCTTACTGGCAGCAATATCCTTGCCTGTGAAGCCCTTTTTGTGCAAAGCAATGATAACGGCACATGTTTCCTTGCAGGTAACCATGGTTGACAGAGGAAGAACAATGATTCCGAGCACCACCCTCCTTTTGAAGCTTCCAGTCTGTTATTCGAACTCAATCAGCATGACAGAGTGATCTCCAGCCTTGTCCTCGTCAACACTCACACCTGTGTTAACGAGAGAATCACTGACATGATGTTAGCCGGTCCTTTTGTGGCAGGGCTGAAATGCAGTGGAAATGCTTTTTGGGCGGATTCAGTTCATTTGCATGGCAAAGCGGGACTTTGCAATTAATTGCAATTCATCTGATCACTCTTCATAACATTCTGGAGTATATGCAAATTGACATCATACAAACTGAAGCAGCAGACTTTGTGAAAATTAATATTTGTGTCATTCTCAAAACTTTTGGCCATGACTGTACAAGTCAATGTGTTGGTAGAAGTTTGGTAGCATTTTCTTCAAATTTGCTTTGTTAAAATCACCAGATACTATAAATGCGGCCTCAGGATATGTGGTTTCCAAAATGCATAAAGTCCAGTTTCGTTCTTTGAGGGCCGTCGTGGTATTGGGTTGAGGTGGAATATTCACGGCTGTGACTATAACCGAAGAGAATTCCCTTGGGAGGTAATACGGTTGGCATTTTATTGTGAGGTATTCTAAGTCGGGTGAACAAAAGGACTTGAGTTTCTGTATGTTATCACAATCACACCATGAGTATTTAGTCATGAAACATACACCCCCGCCTTTCTTCTTGCCGGAGAGTTCTTTATTCCTATTTACGCAATGTACTGAGAACCCAGCTGGCTGTATGGACGGGGTTAGTATATCCAGAGAGAGCCAATGTTTCATTGAAACAGAGTATGTTACAATCCCTGATGTCTCTCTGGAAGGAGATCCTCGCCCTGAGCTCGTCTACTTTATTATCCCTAGACTGAACATTAGCGAGTAATATACTTGGAATTGGTGGATGGTGTGCACGCCTCCTGAGTCGGACTAGAATTCCCCTTCGAATACCTCTTCTCCTACAGTGGTGTTTTGGAGCAGCTTCTGGAATAAGTTAAATTGCCCTGGGGGGATAGGAACAAAGGATCCAATTCGGGAAAGTCGTATTCCTGGTCATAATGAGTTACCACCGCTCTGATATCTGTATGTAATAACACAAAAATAATTATAGGCTAATAATGTAAGAAATAACACACAAAAAAAAAATACTACAAAGTTTCTTAGGAGCTGGAAGCTGAGCTGCCATATCTGTCGGCGCCATCTTACGTGTGCCATTCAGAGGGTGAATGGGCAAGACAAAACATTTAGGTGCCTTTGCAACTCAATATGAGGAATGTAATGTAGACTATGAGTATACCACCCTAAGGTACTACAGAGTCAGATAAAGATGGCAGGAGGGATGAGTAGATTGATGAACGGAAAAACATTTTTACATTTACATTCAGCAAACGCTCTGATCCAGAGCAACTTGAAGGAGCAATTTGGGTTAAGTTCGTTGCTCAAGGGCACACCCCCCCAAGTCAGATCAGGGATTCAAACCAGTGACCTTTCGGTTACTGACTCAACGCTCTTAAACACTAGCCGATGTAGGGAAGGTGTCTCACCTGGTCAATGACCCATGGACTATAGAAGTGTCCGTTCTCAGAGGGCTGCCACCAGCGGAGACGTGTGGAGGTGGTACGGGCACGCAGAGGGATCTCCAGGGCAACCAGGCGAGCCTGGTTACTGCTGTTGGAGAATATGATGATGATGATGATGATATAAGATAACATAAGTTAAGGTAGCATTTTATTTTCACAGTAAAAATGCCTTGCGTTGAAAAAAGAACCCCTCCTAAAAGGACATAAAAACATCAACAGACAAAAGCATATGGAGGGCCTGTGTAGGGTGCCATACAAGTGAATCCGTTAGAAATGTATTTACGCTAACCTGTTTGAGAAGAGGAAGTCCTGCAGCAGGCCCCAGGTCAGACCTCCGTCTACAGAGAACTGGAGCAGGACGGGTTGGGAACGGGGGTCTGGGGATGCCTTCCCACAGCCCAGACGCAGGAAGAACTGAACAAACCTACAGGAAAAACGGAGTATTTTTTATAAAAAATACTAAATTTTCCTGTAGGTTATATATATATATATATGAATGTGTGTATGTGCGTATGTGTGTGTGCATGTGTGTGTGTACAAGTGCATTTGTTTTCAGATTGGTATAATTTGATTACACACACATTTTACCATCAATGTGAGGACCATGCCACTGGAAAGTGAGGACCAGGCTTTCCAATAGGACTAGATATAAACTGATACCACACCTCACCATTAGATGGACACAGTAACACATCTATCTGTTAAAACACACACACACACACACACACACACACACACAACACACACACACACACACACACACAACACACACACACACACACACACACACACACACACACACACACACACACACACACACACACACACACACACACCACACACACACACAGTACCTGGCATTGGATAGGTCCATGTCGTTGGTGACCAGCATGCGCAGGCCATCCTCGCTGAAGAACAGGTGGTTCCCACTGGACATGATGCCACATTTCCTGCTCGGCTTCCCTCCACTCAGCAGCCTGAACCGCTCTGCATCCATCGCCCCTCCTACACAGACACATGCAGGAACACACACACACACACACACACACACACACACACACACACACACACACACACACACACACACACACACACACACCACACACACACACACGCACACACACACACGCTAGAACTAGCACACTAGATAATGTAGTAAAGCTAGGACTACAGTAGCACCCTGGATAATGTAATAAAGCTAGTACTAGCACACCAGATAATGTAATAAATCTAGGACTACAGTAGCACCCTGGATAATGTAATAAAGCTAGGACTACAGTAGCACCCTGGATAATGTAATAAAGCTAGGACTACAGTAGCACCCTGGATAATGTAATAAAGCTAGGACTACAGTAGCACCCTGGATAATGTAATAAAGCTAGGACTACAGTAGCACCCTGGATAATGTAATAAAGCTAGGACTAGCACCCTGACATTTTATGCACTGCAAACACTACTAACACGATATATAATGACAGACAAATGACAGATAAATCCAGCAGATTAAATAGACGTTCAGGTGATGATGAAAAACAGACTAGCAAAACAAAGATACACAACAATCTAGCAACACAGTATGTTCATCACAATAGCCATCTGTTCTCAACAGTCAGCTGCAGTCCACTACAGTCAATGACAAAGTGCAGATCTGCGAGTATTGAAGATAACCTCTCAATACTCAAACACTGTGTATGGACAGCACAAATACAGTCTACTACTCACACAGTCTGACACACACACACACACACACACACACACACACACACACACACACACACACTCTGACACACGGTGACACACAATGACACACACACACACACACACACACACACACACACACACACACACACACACACACACACACACACACACACACACACACATATATGCACACTCAGGCACATACTCCCTCTGTGTTTGTGTGGGCATCTGCGTTTTCTTGAACCTTTGAGGGAGTGGATGTTCAACCAATAGATACAAAGGGATTAGTTAAGGTTAAGGTTAAGGTTAAGGTTAGGGTTAAGGTTAGGGTTAAGGTTAGGGTTAAGGTTAGGCTCAGGATTAGGATTAGGGACAAGATTAGGGGGTTAGGGTTAAGGTTAGGGTGAAGGTTAGGGTGAAGGTTAGGGTTAAGGTTAGGGTTAAGGTTAGGGGGGTGGGGGGGTTAGGTTTAAGGTTAGGGTTAAGGTTAGGGTTAAGGTTAGGGTTAAGGTTAGGGGGGAGGGTTAGGGTTAAGGTTAGGGTTAAGGTTAGGCTCAGGATTAGGATTAGGGACAAGATTAGGGGGGGGTTAGGGTTAAGGTTAGGGTTAAGGTTAGGGTTAAGGTTAGGGTTAAGGTTAGGGGGGTGGGGGGGTTAGGGTTAAGGTTAGGGTTAAGGTTAGGGTTAAGGTTAGGGGGGAGGGTTAGGGTTTACTATAACCATCATCCAAAACCATCCAATATCTACCGGTCATATCTCCACCACTGCCTACCTTCAAAATCTTCCTTGAGAAAATCAGGGTTGAGTGTGTCGGGTTGGGAGCAGTCTGCGCCCGAGTAGCCTGGGTCACAGACACAGTGTGTCCCCTTCACACATGACCCGTGTCCGTTACACATGTCCTGGCACTGAGGGCCAATGTACACACTGTCCAGGGCCCAGGTAGGAGGGGAGGAGCTGCTGGAGTAGAAGCCCTGGTACCAACGGAACCGGATGGAGCTGGCGTGAGGGGAGGTGAGAGAAAGATTGTATCAATGAATAAATGAATGAATTAATCAATCAAATGTATTACAGTTTTTGACGATTTGTTTACACACTGAAAGTGAATGTTTAGACAAAAGCATCAAAACCTTAACTTTTTTAAACAAAGGTACCAAAAAGTACAAACACATTTCCTGCTTTGCACTTTGTTTACAATTCTGCAACACACTTTGCAAAACACTACACACTGTTTTTTACATTAGACACTTCGTTCAAGAATTAAATCTCTTTCAATCATTGGGAAAACACTTCTATTCAAAATGCAAAACATACCTGAAATTGGCAACATACACACACACACACACACACACACACACACACACACACACACACACACACACACACACACACACACACACACACACACACACACACACACACACACAGGAAAACACTTCTACAGTAATTGAACACCAATTAGTCTGAGCCTCAGCACTACAGATAGAGGTAATGCCTTGCCTGTAGCTAGTAGTTTTGACTGAATGTGTCTGACCCAACCCACCCCCCAACCCCAGCCTTGTGTGTAAATGTAGACATTGTAGTCCTGTGTTTTGAGTTACACCATATTCACGGTAGAGTGTTTACATTTTCTGTTACAGAGAGTCCTGGACTTTAATGCAGCTACACAGCCTCATGAGTTCATTTTTATTGATGAAGCTGGATTCAATCTATCTAAAACCAGGCGTTGGCCGACATGTTATAGGACAAAGAGCCGTTGTGAATGTCCCTGGACAGCGCCGCGGGGGGGAAATATCACCTTGTGTGCCGCCATTAGTCTGCAAAGAGTTCTCCATCACCATGTCACCTTAGGTCCCTACAATACTGCACACATAATCCTACTTCTGGATGCACTACGTAATGCAGCTGTACAGGACGGACCAGAGCAGCCCAGGTTTGTTGTCATCTGGGATAATGTTAGTTTCCACCGGGCTGTTCTGGTCAGGGACTCCCCATTTCTCAATCTGATTGAGGAATTATTTTCGGCTTGGCGTTGGAAAGTGTATGACTGCCAACCACATGCCCTACTGCCTCTTCTGCAAGCAATGGAAGAGGCATGCGGAGACATTGAGGTGGGGGTCAGTTCAGGGTTGGATACGGCAACGCAAGGTGATATTTTCCCCGTTGCCTAGTCAGGGATGACATGGCTAGTGATGAGGTGATGTGACCAGACCCTAACAAAAGACAGGATCCATAAACCATCCACCCCATCCCTTACAATACATTTTTTTTTGTTTATCACTGCACTGTAATTTTACAGTAATTATTTTTGTTTCCGTGAGTTTACAGTAACCTATTGTATTGATTACTGTAATTCTACTTTTCTTTGTGTGTTTTGTTGTTGTTGTTGTTGTAAAAACCTTCAATGGAAGAAAAATAAATAAGCTGTATATTTTTTTTTTCTGAAGCCTTTATATTTTTGTGTTCATTGAAATGTGAGTAGACGTCCTGTTCTGGAACAATCTTTCACAGGAGCCTGTACGAGAACATTAAAAAGGTATAAAAGCACTAAAGACAGCAGTGTTTTGTATAAAGTACATCAGTGTGTTGCTGCTTTGAAAGAATAATTCAAGTGGTGCATGCGTGTATCATTTTGTAGCAAAAAATGCCATTTTGAAAAAGGATTGTTAGGTTTTGATTGCAGATTTTTTCATTTTGACATAGAAGTGAGATGTTTATCTCTAAGTGTTGTGTCTTATTTGGCTTGTGTGTAGAGTATTGACACAATGAGCCAAATTCCGCAACATGTGTGTAAGCAATTGCAACAAAAAAAAACTGTAATAAAGACATTTTTTCATCAGCATTTTGTACAACACTTTTCGAGAAACCCAGCCTAGACTCCAAAGAGAAAGAAAAAAATCAGAGGAACTCTGCTCACCCGCAGAGTCTCAGCTTGCCAAAGTGGATGACCTCCCGTCTCCAGCCCTGGGTGGTTCCTGGGTAGTAGACACTGGCTGGGTGCAGCTCTGTGGAGCACAGGGAAGAGGGCTGGGGGCCTCCTGAACACAAGGGCACCAGGAGGTGCCAGGTGGACCCAAAGTCCCTGGAGAACTCCAGTCGTACCGGGTTAGAGGCTGAGCTGTCTGCCGTGCAGCCCACGTTGATCTGGAATGGAACAGGTCAAATTCTTATCATGTCGCTATCGTATAATTATTACCATAATACATTTTGGTCAGTCAGTCGTCTGAGGACACAACACAGGAAAACAGTTATGATATTAATTTAAGACCAAAACCAAATAAAATCTACCAGTTCAATACTCACTGCCTTGAGGGAGCTTCAGCAAGACCGCTGAAGATATTCAATAAACATTTTCAACAAACATAAAATAATTCTGGACCGCTTGAAACAAGCTTACCATTTTTCTACATTTTCAGGTTCATATGATTATAATACGACTAATTATTTCTATAACGTAATTATGATCATTAACCAGTCTACATCACAGAGGAGAGTAATTATACTTACTGATTATTAATATAAATCAAGCATATAAATTAGTCATTATCATTTCAAAAACCCTTTGCTTTGCCCTCCACTTTTATAGTATATTAGGATTAATTTCCCCACTGACTTCCTCTTTCAGCATTCATTATTCTCAACTCTTCTACCCCCAGGCCTTCTCTTTCCTCTCAGTCTCTCTGTTATCTCTCTCTGTTATCTCTCTCTGTTCATACCATACTCATTCCTCTCCTCTTCTACCCCAGGCCTTCTCTTTCCTCTCAGTCTCTCTGTTATCTCTCTCTGTTCATACCATACTCATTCCTCTCCTCTTCTACCCCAGGCCTTCTCTTTCCTCTCAGTCTCTCTGTTATCTCTCTCTGTTATCTCTCTCTGTTCATACCATACTCATTCCTCTCCTCTTCTACCCCAGGCCTTCTCTTTCCTCTCAGTCTCTCTGTTATCTCTCTGTTATCTCTCTCTGTTCATACCATACTCATTCCTCTCCTCTTCTACCCCAGGCCTTCTCTTTCCTCTCAGTCTCTCTGTTATCTCTCTCTGTTATCTCTCTCTGTTATCTCTCTCTGTTCATACCATACTCATTCCTCTCCTCTTCTACCCCAGGCCTTCTCTTTCCTCTCAGTCTCTCTGTTATCTCTCTCTGTTATCTCTCTCTGTTATCTCTCTCTGTTATCTCTCTCTGTTATCTCTCTCTGTTCATACCATACTCATTCCTCTCCTCTTCTACCCCAGGCCTTCTCTTTCCTCTCAGTCTCTCTGTTATCTCTCTCTGTTATCTCTCTCTGTTATCTCTCTCTGTTATCTCTCTCTGTTATCTCTCTCTGTTATCTCTCTCTGTTCATACCATACTCATTCCTCTCCTCTTTCCTCATTCCTTTCCTCTTTTCCTTCACTCCTTTCCTTTCCCTCTTTGTTTTCCCAACCAGTCAGTCTGTTGTCTCTCTTCTGTTCATACCTCAAACTGAATGATGGTGTTCTCGTAGGACATATGTGTGTGTGTGTGTGTGTGTGTGTGTTCATACCTCAAACTGGATGATGGTGTTCTCGTAGGACATGTGTGTGTGTGTGTGTGTTCATACCTCAAACTGGATGATGGTGTTCTCGTTGACGTCGATGTCTCTGCTGGTTATAGAATGTTCTCCCAGCTCACTGGATAAAAACACCATGGCAGACTCGTCCTTTTCCCTGTACACACAGAGACACGGTCTTTTGTCAACAATCCTTTGTCAGCAGGGTTCGGCTCAAGTCCAACTCAATTCAGTCGATTCAGGAAGTATACTGACATTCCAAATCCAATTTGAATTTGGATTTATTTATTTTTCGTTAACCTCTAAAAGTCTAAGCCTTTAGAGGGAGGAGGTTCTACTAAGCTGACATGTGGATATTTTTTTAAGATGGTCGTACCATGGATCATTTAGATATTTTACTTTGAATATTAGGAACCCTGTATGTATATATATATATATATATATATATATATATATGTATATATATACATATATATATTCAATGTGTTTCAATGGGATATATTAGTATATATATATAAATTACATATTTTACAATAATTTGATAAAATATAGATTTTGGCTTTTACTAATATATCCCATTGAAACACATTGAATAACACATTCATAAATGGCAAAACAGACAGACAAAACAATGAATCATAAGGAATAGGGGTTTTGAAGTGTCTGTCCTGTTTCTAGGAGATATAAGAAAGATCAGGAAATGTTGTAGTTTTTTTGGATACATATTTATAACCTCTTATGTTTTGTTGGCACAAAACTACCTCTACGGTTCTATAAATAAAACAAACGGCATTGGTTACCTTCAGACTCGTCCCGTGACACTTGTGAGGGTCGTAGAGCAAAACGGAGAACACCGTTGTGTTCGCGAGAATCTCCCCTTTCTATAGAGGGGTTGGTGTTCGGCTGCTACAAACATTTTTCGTAAGAAGATTTTCAGGATGTCTCGTGACAAACTGACAAGCACCGCTGTAGTTCGGCTACCGTCCACCGCAGATGTGGAAGGCCGACATAGGAGGATAGGAGGATGCGGTGGATTGAGATGCAGCCCATGCAAAAATGATTTCTCTAGTTTAAACAGACAGATTTTGACAGGGATTTGTTTTATTATGTGACTTAGATTGATGCACAGGTGCATCAATAGACTCTTAAGGAAACCCTAAACTACAATGTTAGTTAACTTCCTGAATTGACCGATGTGTTGTGGACTTGACTCGACACACAGAGATACGGTCTGGAGGTACAGTAGAAGGTCTTCACAGTGTACAAGAGGCAGGTAGTACTACTCACAGGCCACTCTTCTGGTAGGGGCAGTAGAGTCCAGTGTTGCCTCCTGGGTAGAAGAGCCAGTTGTAGCTTTGTGGTCCGCCCTCGAAGTCGTCTGAGACTACAGGAGGGTTGTTGAGCGAGCTGCCGTCGATGATCAGGTCATCAATCACCCACACCTCCTCTTTCTTACCTAAGAGGAGATATATAGCCAGTCAGATATATAGCCAACCATATCCCACCGGGCAAAAACTGGTTGAATCAATGTTGTTTCCGTGACATTTTCAACCAAGAAATTCAATGTGATGACTCAACGTAGAAAAACTGATTGGATTTGCAGAAGTCGTCAACGGGAATTTTGGATTCGTTTCACACACCTTTTTAACCTAAATGACCAGTACTCCTTGTATACAGCTTCCTTACTGTTGTGTTGCTATTTTCTATTTACAAATGTTCTTACTATTTAACTCTGCATTGTTGGTTAAAGGCTCGTAAAGTAAACATTTCACGGTAACGTCTACACAAATCAAATCAAATTCAAATCAAATCAAATTTATTTATATAGCCCTTCGTACATCAGCTGAAATCTCAAAGTGCTGTACAGAAACCCAGCCTAAAACCCCAAACAGCAAGCAATGCATGTGAAAGAAGCACGGTGGCTGGGAAAAACTCCCTGGGAAAAACTCCTGAGAAAGGCCAAAAACCTAGGAAGAAACCTGGAGAGGAACCAGGCTCTGAGGGGTGGCCAGTCCTCTTCTGGCTGTGCCGGGTGGATATTATAACAGAACATGGTCAAGATGTTAAAATGTTCGTAAATGACCAGCATGGTCAAATAATAATAATCATAGTAGTTGTCGAGGGTGCAACAAGCACGTTGTATACACCTGTTGTATTCGGCGCAT
>NC_042963.1:53637987-53662987 GCF_901001165.1 Salmo trutta
GTTTGACTGGTGTTTGTTGCTGTAGAACATAACTGTATCTTATAGTACCAGCCCAGCTCTGCTCCCCATGGGTTATCAGTGGCACAGCCTGGCAGCATACTGTCCCAGTGAAATGGAAGCGTACTGTCCCAGTGAAATGGAAGCATACTGTCCCAGTGAAATGGAAGCATACTGTCCCAGTGAAATGGAAGCATGTTGTCTCAGTGAAATGGAAGTGTACTGTCCCAGTGAAATGGAAGAATGTTGTCCCAGTGAAATGGAAGCATGTTGTCCCAGTGAAATGGAAGCGTGTTGTCTCAGTGAAATGGAAGTGTACTGTCCCAGTGAAATGGAAGCATGTTGTCCCAGTGAAATGGAAGCATACTGTCCCAGTGAAATGGAAGCGTACTGTCTCAGTGAAATGGAAGCATACTGTCCCAGTGAAATGGTAGCGTACTGTCCCAGTGAAATGGAAGCATGTTGTCCCAGTGAAATGGAAGCATGTTGTCCCAGTGAAATGGAAGCATACTGTCCCAGTGAAATGGAAGCATTTTGTCCCAGTGAAATGGAAGCATGTTGCCCCAGTGAAATGGAAGCATGTTGTCCCAGTGAAATGGAAGCATGTTGTCTCAGTGAAATGGAAGCGTACTGTCCCAGTGAAATGGAAGAATGTTGTCCCAGTGAAATGGAAGCATACTGTCCCAGTGAAATGGAAGCATGTTGTCCCAGTGAAATGGAAGCATACTGTCCCAGTGAAATAGAAGCATGTTGTCCCAGTGAAATGGAAGCACGTTGTCCCAGTGAAATGGAAGCACATTGTCCAAGTGAAATGGAAGCACATTGTCCCAGTGAAATGGAAGCACGTTGTCCCAGTGAAATGGAAGCACATTGTCCCAGTGAAATGGAAGCACATTGTCCCAGTGAAATGGAAGCACGTTGTCCCAGTGAAATGGAAGCACATTGTCCCAGTGAAATGGAAGCACATTGTCCCAGTGAAATGGAAGCACGTTGTCCCAGTGAAATGGAAGCACATTGTCCCAGTGAAATGGAAGCACATTGTCCCAGTGAAATGGAAGCACGTTGTCCCAGTGAAATGGAAGTACATTGTCCCAGACTGACACACGCTTAAAAAAAGGAGCTATCTAGAACCAAAAAGGGTTCTTTGGCTATCCCCATAGGAGAACCCTTTTGGGTTCCCTGTAGAAACCTTTCCACAAAGGGTTTTACATGGAACCCTAAAGAGTTTTACCTGAAACCAAAAGGGGTTATTCAAAGGGTTCTCCTATGGGGACAGCCAAAGGGTTCTCCTATGGGGACAGCCAAAGAACCCTTTGGAACCGTTTCTTCTAAGAGTGCAGGCATTAGGATTGGCGAGAGAAGGAGCAACAGAGACATAGTAACAGATAGAGAGAGTAACAGAGAGAGAGAGTAACAGAGAGAGTAACAGAGAGAGTAACAGAGAGAGTAACAGAGAGAGAGAGTAACAGAGAGAGTAACAGAGAGAGTAACAGAGAGAGTAACAGAGAGAGTAACAGAGAGAGAGAGTAACTGAGAGAGTAACAGAGAGAGAGAGTAACAGAGAGAGAGTAACAGAGAGCGAGAGAGTAACAGAGAGAGTAACAGAGAGAGTAACAGAGAGAGTGACAGAGAGAGTAACAGAGAGAGTGACAGAGAGAGTAACAGAGAGAGAGAGTAACAGAGAGCGAGAGAGTAACAGAGAGAGTAACAGAGAGAGTAACAGAGAGAGAGAGTAACTGAGAGAGTAACAGAGAGAGAGAGTAACAGAGAGAGAGTAACAGAGAGAGAGAGTAACAGAGAGAGTAACAGAGAGAGAGTAACAGAGTGTTGTGTCCCAGACTCTCAGGCATTAGGATGGGAGAGAGAGAGTAACAGAGAGAGTGAGTAACAGAGATAGTAACAGAGAGAGTAACAGAGAGAGTAACAGAGAGAGTGAGTAACAGAGAGAGTAACAGAGAGAGTAACAGAGAGAGTAACAGAGAGAGTGAGTAACAGAGAGAGTAACAGAGAGAGAGTAACAGAGAGAGTAACAGAGAGAGAGTAACAGAGAGGATCGTTATGACTGAATATCACATTAACTAACATCATTCAGGATTCATACATTAGACAACTGGTCAAAATCAAAAATGTATACGACCTGACCGTGTCCTTCAACTAGTGGTTATGAATAAAGTATAATATTGAGTTTTACTCCTTCAATTCAAACATAATCAACTTTAACGTTCTGTACTTTATCTTTAACTTTCAAACAAATGTAAAGTTTTCTCCTGCCAAAGTGTACTACTATATTCCTGGCTGTGACTGACTGACAGACAGTGTTTATATTCCCACTGGTGGACCTAAATGTTCAGTTACTGAAACTTACTGTCTCAGTCAGAGGAGACATTGGGCCCTATGGGGCTTAATGGGGCCCTATGGGGCTCTATGGGGCTCTATGGGGCTATATGGGGCTCTATGGGGCTATATGGGGCTCTATGGGGCTCTATGGGGCTCTATGGGGCTCTATGGGGCCCTATGGGGCTCTATGGGGCTCTATGGGGCCCTATGGGGCTCTATGGGGCTTAATGGGGCCCTATGGGGCCCTATGGAGCTATATGGGGCTCTATGGGGCTCTATGGGGCTATATGGGGCTCTATGGTGCTATATGGGGCTATATGGGGCTCTATGGGGCTCTATGGGGCCCTATGGGGCTCTATGGGGCTCTATGGGGCTCTATGGGGCCCTATGGGGCTCTATGGGGCTTAATGGGGCCCTATGGGGCTCTATGGGGCTATATGGGGCTCTATGGGGCTCTATGGGGCCCTATGGGGCTCTATGGGGCTTAATGGGGCCCTATGGGGCCCTATGGGGCTCTATGGGGCTCTATAGGGCTCTATGGGGCCCTATGGGGCTCTATGGGGCTTAATGGGGCCCTATGGGGCTCTATGGGGCTATATGGGGCTCTATGGGGCTCTATGGGGCTATATGGGGCTATATGGGGCTCTATGGGGCTCTATGGGGCCCTATGGGGCTCTATGGGACTCTATGGGGCCCTATGGGGCTCTATGGAGCTATATGGGGCTCTATGGGGCTCTATGGGGCTATATGGGGCTCTATGGGGCTCTATGGGGCCCTATGGGGCTCTATGGGGCTCTATGGGGCTCTATGGGGCCCTATGGGGCTCTATGGGGCTTAATGGGGCCCTATGGGGCTCTATGGGGCTCTATGGGGCTCTATGGGGCTCTATGGGGCCCTATGGGGCTCTATGGGGCTTAATGGGGCCCTATGGGGCCCTATGGGGCTCTATGGGGCTCTATAGGGCTCTATGGGGCCCTATGGGGCTCTATGGGGCTTAATGGGGCCCTATGGGGCTCTATGGGGCTATATGGGGCTCTATGGGGCTCTATGGGGCTATATGGGGCTCTATGGGGCTCTATGGGGCTCTATGGGGCCCTATGGGGCTCTATGGGGCTCTATGGGGCTCTATGGGGCCCTATGGGGCTCTATGGGGCTTAATGGGGCCCTATGGGGCTCTATGGGGCTCTATGGGGCTCTATGGGGCTCTATGGGGCCCTATGGGGCTCTATGGGGCTCTATGGGGCCCTATGGGGCTCTATGGGGCTTAATGGGGCCCTATGGGGCTCTATGGAGCTATATGGGGCTCTATGGGGCTCTATGAGGCTATATGGGGCTCTATGGTGCTATATGGGGCTATATGGGGCTCTATGGGGCTCTATGGGGCCCTATGGGGCTCTATGGGGCTCTATGGGGCTCTATGGGGCCCTATGGGGCTCTATGGGGCTTAATGGGGCCCTATGGGGCTCTATGGGGCTATATGGGGCTCTATGGGGCTCTATGGGGCCCTATGGGGCTCTATGGGGCTTAATGGGGCCCTATGGGGCCCTATGGGGCTCTATGGGGCTCTATAGGGCTCTATGGGGCCCTATGGGGCTCTATGGGGCTTAATGGGGCCTTATGGGGCTCTATGGGGCTATATGGGGCTCTATGGGGCTCTATGGGGCTATATGGGGCTATATGGGGCTCTATGGGGCTCTATGGGGCCCTATGGGGCTCTATGGGGCTCTATGGGGCCCTATGGGGCTCTATGGGGCCCTATGGGGCCCTATGGGGCTCTATGGAGCTATATGGGGCTCTATGGGGCTCTATGAGGCTATATGGGGCTCTATGGTGCTATATGGGGCTATATGGGGCTCTATGGGGCTCTATGGGGCCCTATGGGGCTCTATGGGGCTCTATGGGGCTATATGGGGCTCTATGGGGCTATATGGGGCTCTATGGGGATCTATGGGGCCCTATGGGGCTCTATGGGGCTCTATGGGGCTCTATGGGGCCCTATGGGGCTCTATGGGGCTTAATGGGGCCCTATGGGGCTCTATGGGGCTATATGGGGCTCTATGGGGCTCTATGGGGCCCTATGGGGCTCTATGGGGCTTAATGGGGCCCTATGGGGCCCTATGGGGCTCTATGGGGCTCTATAGGGCTCTATGGGGCCCTATGGGGCTCTATGGGGCTTAATGGGGCTCTATGGGGCTATATGGGGCTATATGGGGCTATATGGGGCTCTATGGGGCTCTATGGGGCCCTATGGGGCTCTATGGGGCTCTATGGGGCTCTATGGGGCCCTATGGGGCTCTATGGGGCTCTATGGGGCTCTATGGGGCTCTATGGGGCCCTATGGGGCTCTATGGGGCTTAATGGGGCCCTATGGGGCCCTATGGGGCTCTATGGGGCTCTATGGGGCTTTATGGGCCTCTGTGAGGATTTATAGGGCTCTATGGGGCTCTATGGGGCTTTATGGCGTTATCTATTGGCATGTATGGGACTCTATGGGGCTTTATGGGGTTCTGTGGGGCTTTATGGCGTTATCTAGGGGGCTGTATGGGTCTCTCCTTTCCTGCTGTCAAATGACCTAGTGGCCTCATGGGTGGGATGTTATTAACATGTTTAAATGCAGAAAATCCAGTATTTCTATGTCAAACAGTTTTGTTATATTTCAGTCTTCTGTGATGTATATAAAGTGTACTATCGGGATGCAAACTCAAAATGGAATACATTTCAACTCTATGTCTGACATGGTACAGGTGTCTTCGCTTTTCTTAAGCCCATAACCATGTGTGTGAGGTGTAGACTTTTGTTTCAAAGTAGATTGTTTTAAACCAGTGTGTGTGACCCTGATTTATCCAGCTGCAGTAAGAGGTTAACCCCCAGGGTAGACTGGCCTTGCTTCACCTTGTCAATTCACTGCAGCTGTCACTTCACACACACAGGCACAGGCACAGACACAGACACAGACACAGACACACACACACACACACACACACACACACACACACACACACACACAGACACACACAGACATACACACACACACAGAGACAGAGACAGAGACACACACACACACACACACACACAGACATAGACATATACATAGACACACACACACACACAGACACACACACAGAGACAGAGGCAGAGACAGAGACAGAGACACACACACACACACACACACACACACACACACACACACACACACACACACACACACACACACACACACACACACACACAAACAGAGCATTAACATTCATGTATGCAGAGCGTTTAGCTTGGAGTGTTTAATGAAAGCAGTGTCTTGAAGGCAACATTATATTGTGATATATCAAAGGCGGGGGAGGGGGGTAGTTATTTGATTTTGTCTGTAGGGAACCTTCTTATTCCGTACTGGAATTAATATTAATCTGTGCAGACAATGTGTTTTTTAATTAAATGTGGGGAAAAGAAGAGGGCATCATTTTAAAAGCACCAGTCAAACTTCATCACACACATCATTAGTTCTCCCAGGCCTGTGACAGACTGTGTGTCTGTGTGTGTGTGTGTGTGTGTGTGTGTGTGTGTGTGTGTGTGTGTGTGTGTGTGTGTGTGTGTGTGTCTCTGTGTGTGTGTGTGTGTCTGTGTCTGTGTGTGTGTGTGTGTGTGTCTGTGTGTGTGTCTGTGTGTGTGTGTGTCTCTGTGTCTGTGTCTGTGTGTCTGTGTCTGTGTCTGTGTGTGTGTGTGTGTGTGTGTGTGTTTGCGTCTGCAAGTATCTGCGCAACTGTCTCCACTTTCCCTGTTTGTTCAGTTCCTTACAGTTTGGAGCTACTATTTGAAAGCAATAAAATGCTGATAATTCAAGTGGTAGTTGACTTGAACGACGACGTCAACATCAAAACAATCAGACAAATACAAAAACATGCAATTATGAGAAGCTAACGAAAGGGTCCATTCTGTCACAGCCTAGAATAATGATTCTGTCAACACGGTTCTATGTGGTATTCTATAGCTTCTGTCAACATGGTTCTATGTGTTATTCTATAGCATCTGTCAACACGGTTCTATGTGGTATTCTATAGCATCTGTCAACATGGTTCTATGTGGTATTCTATAGCATCTGTCAACATGGTTCTATGTGTTATTCTATAGCATCTGTCAACACGGTTCCATGGAATGATATAAACAAAGCCTTACAGTACACTGTTAATACACTGGGGCCATTCATTCTGTTAGGTTCACTGGTGTTTTGACATGATTTCAAATACTTTTTGAAATCTTTCAAATACCATAGCTGTGCGCTTGATTGAACTTTCCTGGCACAAATTGGGACCAAAACTAAGCTGCAAACCCAGCCAACCTGGCACTCCAGGCAAACACTCAACGTATATGAAATATTTCAAGTGTTATTTGAACCCAGGTCAGCTGGGACCACAGCAGGTTGTCAGAACGTGTGGCGACACAAACGTTGGCCAGTCATTGGCCGACACAGGACATCCATCCCAGCACCTGCCAATCACTTGACCGCGGCCATGGCGACAGCCTGGCATCGCCACGGTGATGGCTGGGGTGGCGGTGGTCATGGCGATTGTTCGCCAGGAAGAAGCTGTGTGGTAATATCTACAATGGATAGTGCCAGTGGCGAGGGGGAAAGGGGTAAGACTTGATGGGAAACTGAGATGGGGTAGTTGCCACATGAATGGATGGTAGTTCAGCTGGCACCGAAGGCAACCAAACACACAAACACATGAACAGGAAGTCAAGACTCATTGTGAGGCCTTTCAAATGTGTCAGAAACCAGAGAGAGAGAGAGAGAGAGAGAGAGAGAGAGAGAGAGAGAGAGAGAGAGAGAGAGAGAGAGAGAGAGATGAGTTCAATGGTCCAATTCACACATTCCAACATTCTAAGTCATTAATACACACATATAGTACTGTACACTTATAGTCACATACAGTACTGTACACTTATAGTCACATATAGTACTGTACACTTATAGTCACATACAGTACTGTACACTTGTAGTCACATATAGTACTGTACACTTATAGTCACATATAGTACTGTACACTTATAGTCACATACAGTACTGTACACTTGTAGTCACATATAGTACTGTACACTTATAGTCACATATAGTACTGTACACTTATAGTCAATATATAGTACTGTACACTTGTAGTCACATACACGCACACACAAACACACACATTAACCATCTCCTCGTGCAAATTTGACAAACGACCTTCATTAACCCAACCACTCATGGCTGTGTCTATTTCAACGGTTACTACATTCCTTTATCTAGATTCCTGATCACAGAGAGCTAAGATAATCAAATTGGGTCCTTGGTTCATAAATAGTACATCAAAATGCCTGTGTAGATATATATGTATGTATGTATACCCATGTTAGGTTAAACGATGAAGATCCTCATACCATCGTATTATTGCAGGACTAAATGATGAACGAGCTTTATACATTGGAGCCAATTGGAGCGTAATCTGAAAACGGAACTAATGTGTTGTAATTGAAATGAATGCTGTGTGTGCACCAGTGTTGTGTTGTTGGAGCCAGTATTATCCAGCATGATAAATAGGAGATGTCTGTCTCCTAAAGCCCTCTCTGGAAGACAAACTAGTCCAACTAGGGAGGTGAGAGAGGGAGGTAGGGAGGTAGGAGAGAGAGAGAGAGAGAGAGAAAGAGAGATGGGAGAAAGAGCAGGATAAGAACAGAGCACTAGAGGAGAAGGTGAGAAAGATGACATGTGACACAGAATAACCCATTAGAGGGGCTGGACACTCTCCCAGAGAAGTCAGCAGAACAGCCCAACTCAGACCCTGACCACAGCATCGACATCTCATGAGGACAGACAAATGAAGAACCCCAAGCCCAGGGGATTCCCCCCACCCACCCACTAAGGACATACACAAGCCACAGATTGAACTCCTCAAACGGGGAATATATACAAGAAAAAAAAACTTTTTCCCAAACAAAGTGTGTCTAAACTCTAGTGTCCAAACACCCAGCGCACCCTAGACCTTCTGTCTGAGGACCAACTAGGTTCACCCAGCGCACCCTAGACCTTCTGTCTGAGGACCAACTAGGTTCACCCAGCGCACCCTAGACCTTCTGTCTGAGGACCAACTAGGTTCACCCAGCGCACCCTAGACCTTCTGTCTGAGGACCAACTAGGTTCACCCAGCGCACCCTAGACCTTCTGTCTGAGGACCAACTAGGTTCACCCAGCGCACCCTAGACCTTCTGTCTGAGGACCAACTAGGTTCACCCAGCGCACCCTAGATCTTCTGTCTGAGGACCAACTAAGTTCACCCAGCCACATGATAATACACACAGGCACAAACCACCTGAGAACACAGCAGGAAAGGGTGACCACAGCACTGAAGGGAGTGATTGAAAAAGCTTATTGTACTTTCCCAAATGCACAAGTGGTTATCTCCACCCTGCTACCATACAGCGGGTAAACGCAAGTATTTCCTGTGACTGTGCCTCAAAACCAAATGTTTTCCTGGCCCACCACTCCACCCTGGACTTGAACAGCCTCTATGACCAGGTCTACCTATACAAGGCAGCAGTGCCCACCTTCGCCAGGATCCTAAAGGACATCACCCTCAAACGCAGCCCCAACACCTCACACAGGAGCAACAGATCAACAGACACTCTCCCAGACCTGTGGGACCTCTCCCCGGACCCACACCTAGAGGACCCACGAGAGGTCCTACATCCAGATAACAGCAAGACCAGCCACATCCACACCCCCACCACAACCAATTAATACTCCCCCAAACCAACCATGCCCACACCCCATATAGGCCCGTTCAAATCAGTCCTATGTCCCTCCTGCCCACCACATGCCCCCCACTCCCGCAAAGAGGGCCTCAACATGAAAGTAACACATACGCCCAGGCCGTGAGCGGGCAAACAGGCCCAACCCCCACTCTTACACTAGCCCATGCCAATGGCATGTACCAGATGCTCAGCAGGCTCTGCTCACACTTACTGGTCTGAGGCCAAACCACACGACCAACAACATTGGACACTTTATGGAACACAAAGCCTTCACTATCTCATCCTGGAATATCTAAGGCCTGAGGTCATCTGCCTTAGGCCTAAAGAGCAGGAACCTGGACTTCACCAAAGAAATCGGTAATACAGACATTGTCATCCTGCAAGAAACATGGTATAGAGGAGATGGACCCACTGGTTGCCCTCTAAATTGCAAAGAGCTGGTAGTCCCCTCCACCAAACTACCAGGTGTGAAACTGGGAAGGGACTCAGGGGGTATGCTAATTTGGTATAGAGCAGACCTAACTCACCCTATTAAATTAATCAAAAAAGCAACATTTTACATTTGGCTAGAAATTGTAACGGAAATAATCTTGAACTGCTGTCTCTGCCTGGCCTGCTCTCCTCTCTTGAGTGGGAATCTCTGCCTCTGACCCTATTATGGGGGCTGGGTCACTGGCTTACTAGTGCTCTTCCATGCCGTCCCTAGGAGGGGTGCGTCACTTGAGTGGGCTGAGTCACTGACGGGATATTCCTGTCCAATTTTGCGCCCCCCTCTGGCTCATACGGTGGAGGAGATCTTCATGGGCTATACTCATCCTTGTCTCAGGGTAGTAATTAGGTGGTCTGTTGATATCCATCTTGCGGTGTGGGGGCTGTGCTTTGGCAAAGTGGGTGGGGTAATATCCTGCCTGGTTGGCCCGCTCCGGACGGAATCACAGTGTCCCCCGACCCCCCCGTCCCAGCCTCCAGTATCTATGCTGCAGTATGTGCCGGGGGGCGAGGGTCAGTCGGTTATATCTTGTGTAATTCTCCTCTTTTATCTGGTGCCCTGTGTGAATTTAAGTATACTTCCTCTAATTATCTCTCCCTCTCCTCCTGGAGGACCTGAGCCCTAGGACCATGCATCAGGGCTACCTGGCCTGATGACTCCTGGCTGTCCCCAGTCCATCTGGTTGTGCTGCTGCTCCAGTTTCAACTGTTCTGCCTGCGGCTATGGAACCCTGACCTGTTCACTGGACATGCTACCTTGTCCAAGACCTGCTGTTTTCGACTCCTTCTCTCTCTCTCTCTCTTCCTCTCTCTCAACCTCTCTCTCGACCTCTCTCTCGACCTCTCTCTCGACCTCTCTCTCGACCTCTCTCAACCTCTCGCAACCTCTCTTGACCTCTCTCTCTCTTGACCTTTGAATGCTCAGCTATGAAAAATATTTTCTCCTGAGGTACTGACTGGTTCCACTCTCAACAACCACTGTGATTACTATTTGACCCTGCTGGTCATCTATGCACGTTTGAACATCTTGAAAAACTATCTGGCCCTAATGGCCATGTACTCTTATAATCTTCACCGGCACAGCCAGAGGAAGACTGGCCACCCCTCAGAGCCTGGTTCCTCTCTAGGTTTCTTCCTAGGTTCCTGCCTTTCACCAGTCTCAACGTCAACAGTGAAGAAGCAACTCCGGGATGCTGGCAGAGTAGCAAAGAAAAAGCCATATCTCAGACAGGCCAATAAAAATAAAATATTAAGATGGGCAAAAGAACACAGATACTAGACAGAGGAACTCTGCCTAGAAGGCCAGCATCCAGGAGTCGTCTCTTCACTGTTGACGTTGAGACTGATGTTTTGCAGGTACTATTTAATGAAGCTGCCAGTTGAGGACTTGTGAGACTTCTGTTTCTCAAACTGAACACTCCAATGTGCTTGTCCTCTTGCTCAGTTGTGCACCGGGCCTCCCACTCCTCTTTCTATTCTGGTTAGAGCCAGTTTGCGCTGTTCTGTGAAGGGAGTAGTACGCAGCGTTGTACGAAATCTTCAGTTTCTTGGCAATTTCTGTCATGTAATAGCCTTAATTTCTCAGAACAAGAATAGACTGACGAGTTTCAGAAGAAAGTCCTTTGTTTCTGGCCATTTCGAGCTTGTAATCAAACCCACACATGCTGATGCTCCAGATACTCAACTAGTCTATAGAAGGCCAGTTTTATTGCTTCTTTAATCAGAACAACAGTTGTCAGCTGTGCTAACATAATTGCAAAAGGGTTTTCTAATGATCAATTAGCCTTTTAAAATGAGAAACTTGGATTAGCTAACACAACGTATCATTGGAACACAGGAGTGATGTTTGCTGATATTGGGCCTCTGTACGCCTGTGTACATATTCCATAAAAAAATCTGCCATTTCCAGCTACAATAGTCATTTCCAACTTTAACAATGTCTACACTGTATTTCTGATCAATTTGATGCTATTTTAATGAACATTTCTAAGTGACCCCAAACTTTTGAACGGTAGTGTATATATCAATGAATTGGCGAGGGCACTAGAACTGTCACGTCCTGACCAGTATAAGGGGTTATTTGTTATTGTAGTTTGGTCAGGGCGTGGCAGGGGTGTGTTTGTTTTGTGTTGTCGGGGTTTTTGGGTATTGTTCTATGTTTTGTATTTGTATGTTTTTTCTATGTTGTGTATTTCTTTGTGTTGGCCTGGTATGGCTCTCAATCAGGGACAGCTGTACATCGTTGTTGCTGATTGGGAGCCATACTTAGGTAGCCCTTTTTCCACCTGTCTTTTGTGGGAAGTTGATTTTGCATAACTGTGAGTAGCCTGCAATAGTGTTCGTTCGTTGTGCTTCTTGTTTATTGTTTTGCTGGTTCACGTTAATTAAAAGATGATGAACCCAACCCATGCTGCGCCTTGGTCTCACTCTAACGACGGACGTTACAAGAACAGGCTGCAGCACCTGGCCTCACCCTACTGGCCTCACCCTACTGGACTCAGAAATCCAATCTACTGTTTGATGATTATCTGGTCATTGCAGTGGTGGTACAGGTCTACTCATCTCTCCTAAACTGAGATTTTCTCTTTTCTCTCTCTCACACATGTCCATCTCCTCATTTGATTCCATGCTGTCACTGTCACTTGTCTACTCAAGCTTAACATTATTGTCATCTATCACCCACCAGGTGTCCTTGGAGAGTTCCTCAATGAGCTTGACACCTTGATGAGCAAATTTTCTGACGATAGCTCACAACTCTTTGTACTTGGCGACTTCAACCTCCTGACATCTGCTTTCGATTAATTAATTAATAAATACTTTTTGGTACTATTTTATCCCTCCCTTTTTCTCCACAATTTTCGTGACATCCAATTGGATTACAGTCTTGTCCCATCGCTGCATCTCCCATACGGACTCGGGAGAGGCGAAGGTCGAGAGCCATGCGTCCTCGGAAACACGACCCCGGAATCCAGCCGCACCAAAGGAAACACCGTACAGTTGGCGACCAAAGTCAGCGTGTATGCGCCTTGCCGTCAAAAGGGGTTGCTGGAGCACAATGGGACAAGGACATCCCAGCAGGTCAAACCCTCCCCTAACCTGGACCAATTGTACACCCCCTCATGGGTCTCCCAGTCACGGCCAGACCCGGGATTCAACCCGGATCTGTAGTGACACCTCTAACACTACTGCAGCACCACTCAGGAGGCCTCTTCGATTCATTTCTTTCTTTCCAACTCTCTTTCTTTTACTTTTTATCTTTATTTAACTAGGCAAGTCAGTTAAGAACAAATTCTTATTTTCAATGACAGCCTAGGAACAGTGGGTTAACTGCCTTGTTCAGGGGCAGAACAACAGATTTTTACCTTGTCAGCTCTGGGATTCAATCTTGCAACCTTTCGGTTATTAGTCCAACTCTCTAACCACTGGGCTACCTGCCGCCCCAAACTCTCTCTTTCCCCTCCTTGCCTCTTTTGACCTCACCCTTTCCCAATCCCCTCCAACTCACAAGGCAGGCAATATGCTTGACCTCATCTTTACTAGAGGCTGTTAGCCTACTATTCTCACCTCAACCCCACTTCAGGTCTCTGATCACTACTTTGTTTCCTTTATCTCCCTTTCCTCCAACCCTAACCACTCATCCTCTACCCCCTCCAGGTATCCCTTTCCTCCAACCCTAACCACTCAGCCTCTACCCACACGGTTATGCAACGTCGCAATCTTCGCTCTTTCTCTCCCACAACTCTCTCCTCCTCTATCCTATCATCGCCTCCTGATTCGGTTACTTCGACCCTACTCTCCTCCGTTCCTGCATCCTATGACTTGCACTGTCCCCTTACCTCCCTGCTGGCTAAATTACTCATTGCGAGCTTACAAAACAGGGCTATGGGTAGCTGAGTGAAAAGGGAGGAAAACTAAACTTCCGGAGGACCTATCATCCTTTCACTCCCTCCTCTCTACCTTCTCTTCCTCTGTATCTGCTGCTAAAGCCACTTTCTACCACTCTAAATGTCAAGCTTCTGCCTCTCACCCTCGGAAATGATTTTCCACCTTCTCCTCCCTTCTTAATCCTCCTCCCCCTCCCTCCTCCCTCTCTGTGGACGTCTTTGTCAACCACTTTGAAAAAAAAGGTTGACAACATCTGCTACTCATTCACTCAGCCTATTGAGTCCACTGGTCTCACTCACACAGAACTACCCAACGCCTTGACCTCTTTCTCCCTTCTCTCTCCAAATTACATCCTGCGATTAGTGAGGTCTGGCCACGCCCGACAACCTGACCGGTCGACCCTATACCCTCCTCCCTTCTCCAGACCATCTCTGGAGACCATCTCCTGTTCCTCACTTACCTCATAAACTGATCCATGACAACTGGCTTCATCCCCTATGACTTCAAAATGGCCTGAGTTGCTCCCCTCCTCAAGAAACCAACACTTGACTCAACTGACTCCAAAAACTACAGACCTGTATCCCTTCTTTCTAAAAGACTTGAGCGAGATGAGCGAGATGAGCATGCTGTCAGTGTAACGGTCATCGTATGGCGTAGACCAAGGCGCAGCGGGTTGAGTGCTCATATTTACTTTTATTGAGACACTTAATAACAAAACAAGATAACAAACGAACGACAAACAGTCTTGCAGGCTAAACATAGCAGTGCAAAAACAACGTCCCACAAAAGGCAGGTGGAAAAAGGGCCACCTAAGTATGACTCCCAATCAGCAACAATGATGTACAGCTGTTCCTGATTGAGAGCCATACCAGGCCAACAAAGAAATACACAACATAGAAAAACCATAGAAATACAAAACATAGAACAATACCCAAAAACCCCGGAACACATAAAACAAACACCCCTCTTACAAAAGAGCATATCCCAACAAACCCCGAACCACATAAAACAAACACCCCTGCCACGTCCTGACCAAACTACAATAACAAATAACCCCTTTACTGGTCAGGACATGACAGTCAGGCTCCAGTAATGGGCATCTCAGGCTCTGCACACTCTTGGATTACAGGCTGCTCCTACCAGGTGATGTGGAGAGGATCTGTGTCTGCACCACATACTCTCACTACTGGTGTCCCCCAGGGCTCGGTTCAAGGCCCTCTCCTCTTCTCTCTATACACAAAGTCACTCGGCGCCGTGATATCCTCACATGGTCTCTCCTATCATTGCCATGTGGATGACAATAAACTACTTTTCTCCTTTCCCCCTTTTTGAAACCCAGGTGGTGACATGCATCTCTGCATGCCTGGCATATATCTCAACTTGGATGTCGGCCCATCACCTCTAGCTCAACGTCTACAAGACAGAACTGCTCTTCCTACGGGGAAGGCTTGCCCGCTCAAAGACCATCACGGTTGACGACTCCTGTGTCGCCCTCCCATAGTGCAAAGACCCTTGACACTGGACAACACCCTGTCGTTCTCTTCAAACATCAAAGCTCCTGCAGGTTCATGCTTTACAACTTCCGTAGATTTTTTTCCCTCACAATATCCCATAAAGACAAAGAAAAACAGGTTTATACATTTCTTAGCACATTTATAAGAAATAAAAAACAGAAATACCTTCTTTACATAAGTATTCAGACCCTTTGCTATGAAACTCGAAATTGAGCTCAGGTGCATCCTGTTTCCATTGAACATGAGATGTTTCTACAACTTGATTGGAGTCCACCTGTGGTAAATTCAATTGATTGGACATGATTTGGAAAGGCACACACCTGTCTATATAAAGTTCAACAGTTGACAATACATGTCAGAGCAAAAACCAAGCCATGAGGTTGAAGGAATTGTCCATAGAGCTCCAAGACCGGATTGTGTCGAGGCACAGATCTGGGGAAGGGTACCACAACATTTTTGCAGCATTGAAGGTCCTCAAGAAAACAGTGGCCTTCATCATTCTTAAATGGAAGAAGTTTGGAAACCCCCAAGACTCTTCCCAGCCAAACGGAGCAATCGGGGGAGAAGGGCCTTGGTCAGGGAGGTGACCAAGAACCCGATGGTCACTCTGACAGAGCTCCAGCGATCCTTTGTGGAGATGGGAGAACCTTCCAGGAGGACAACCGTCTCTGCAGCACTTCACCAATCAGGCCTTTATGGTAGAGTGGCCAGACACAAGCCACTCCTCAATAAAAGGCACATGACAGCCCGCTTGGAGTTTGCCAAAAGGCACTTAAAGATTTTTTAGATCATGAGAAATAAGATTCTCTGGTCTGATGAAACCAAGATTGAACTATTTGGCCTGATTCCAAGCATCACGTCTGGTGGAATCCTGGCACCATCCCTACGGGGAAGTATATGCGGGTGGCAGCATCATGCTGTGGGGATATTTTTCAGCGGCCGGGACTGGGAGACTAGTCAGGATTGAGGGAAAGATGAATGGAGCAAAGTAAAGAGAGGTCCTTGAAGAAAACCTGCTCCAGACAGCTCAGGATGTCAGGTTGGGGTGAAGGTTCACCTTCCAACAGGACAATGACCTGAATGTCCTTGAGTGGACAAGCCAGAGCCCAGACTTGAACCAGACTGAACATCTCTGGAGAGACCTGAAAATAGCTGTGCAGAAACGCTCCCCATCCAACCCGACAGAGCTTGAGAGGATCTTCAGAGAAGAATGTGAGAAACCCCCCAAATACAGGTGGGCCAACCTTGTAGCGTCATGCCCAAGAAGAGACTAGAGCCTGTAATTGCTTCCAAAGTTTTGAGTAAAGGGTCTGAATACTTAGGTAAAAGTGATATTTCAGGCCCCCCGAGTGGCACACCAGTGTAAGGCAGTGCTAGGGGTATTGCTACAGATCCGGGTTCGATCCCGGGCTGTGTTGCAGCCGGCCATGACCGGGAGACCCATGAGGCGGCGCACAATTGTCCCAGCATCGTCCGGGTTAGGGGAGAGTTTGGCCGGCCAGGATGTCTTTGTCGCGCTCTAGCAACTCCTGTGGTGGGCCGGGCACATGGCCGGTTGTACGGTGTTTCCACGTTGGTGTTTTAAACAAACAGTTTGTCAAGAAGCAGCGCGGCTTGGCAGGGCCGTGTTTCAGAGGATGCACAGCTCTCAACCTTCGCCTCTCCCGAGTCCGTACGGGAGTTGCAGTGATGGGACAAGGCTGTAACTACCAATTGGGGAGAAAAAAGGGGTAAAAAGTACCACAAAAAAAGAAGAAAAAAAAGTGATATTTCAAAAAACTTGTTTTTGCCTTGTAATTATGGGGTATTGTGTTGTCATTATGGGGTATTGTGATGTCATTATGGGGTATTGTGATGTCATTATGGGGTATTGTGTTGTCATTATGGGGTATTGTGATGTCATTATGGGGTATTGTGTGTAGATTGATGAGGCGAAAAACACTATTTAATCCATTTAAAAATAAGTCTGTTACGTAACAAAATGTGGAAAAAGTCAAGGGTTCTGAATTCTTTCCAAATACGCTGTACCTACAGGACATCTGTGCTTACCTCAGGCTATTTTCAAACCTTACATCCCAACCCACCTCAGGTTTCTTGGCCCTCCCCAGCGCAACTCCCGCTCAGCTCAGTCTAAGCTCTTCTCTGTCCAGGCACCCCAATAGTGTAACCAGCTGTCCCCTGAAGATAGGACAGCATCTTCAGAAAACATCTGAAACCCCACCTCTTCAAACAATATCTTATCTAATCCTCCTCCAAACAAGCACTTACACTTGACCCCCGTAGCGTAGCTCTGACTCTACTGACAGCTACGATATTGAGGATAAATGTACTTTCTATGCCTGTAATATGTGGTTGTCCCACCTAACTATCTCAAGGTGAATGCACAAACTGAAAGTTGCTCTGGATAATAACATCTGATAAATGACTAAAATATAAAATGTAAAAAATGGGTATGGGTAATGGTAGTGGGGTATTGGTAATGGTAGTGGGGTTATTGGTAATGGTAGTGGGGTATTGGTAGTGGTAGTGGGGTATTGGTATTGGTAGTGGGGTATTGGTATTGGTAGTGGGGTATTGGTAATGGTAGTGGGGTATTGTAATGGTAGTGGGGTATTGTAATGGTAGTGGGGTATTGGTATTGGTAGTGGGGTAATGGTAGTGATAGTGGGGTATTGGTAGTGGTACTGGGGTATTGGTAGTGGTAGTGGGGTATTGGTAGTGATAGTGGGGTATTGGTAGTGGTAGTGGGGTATTGTAATGGTAGTGGGGTATTGTAATGGTAGTGGGGTATTGGTATTGGTAGTGGGGTAATGGTAGTGATAGTGGGGTATTGGTAGTGGTAGTGGGGTATTGGTAGTGATAGTGGGGTATTGGTAGTGATAGTGGGGTAGTGGTAGTGGGGTATTGGTAATGGTAGTGGTAGTGGGGTATTGCTAATAATAGTGGGGTATTGGTATTGGTAGTGGGGTATTGGTAATGGTAGCGGTAGTGGGGTATTGGTAGTGGTAGTGGGGTATTGGTAATGATAGTGGGGTATTGTAATGGTAGTGGGGTATTGGTAGTGGTAGTGGGGTATTGGTATTGGTAGTGGGGTATTGGTATTGGTAGTGGGGTATTGGTAATGGTAGTGGTAGTGGGGTATTGGTAAAGGTAGTGGTAGTGGGGTATTGGTATTGGTAGCGGTAGTGGGGTATTGGTAATGGTAGTGGTAGTGGGGTATTGGTATTGGTAGTGGGGTATTGGTAATGATAGTGGGGTATTGGTAACGGTAGTGGTAGTGGGGTATTGGTAGTGGTAATGGGGTATTGGTAATGGTAGTGGTAGTGGTAGGGGGTATTGGTAATGGTAGTGGTAGTGGGGTATTGACAATGATAGTGGGGTATTGGTAGTGGCAGTGGGGTATTGGTAATGGTAGTGGGGTAATGGTAATGGTATTGGGGTATTGGTAATGGTAGTGGGGTATTGATAATGGTAGTGGGGTATTGACAATGATAGTGGGGTATTGGTAGTGGCAGTGGGGTATTGAAATGGTAGTGGGGTATTGGTAATGGTAGTGGGGTATTGGGAGTGGTAGTGGGTTAGCTAACCCTAACCCTAAGGATACACACTTCAGTCCCATTCAATATCCTATTTTCCCTTACACATAACCCTAACCCTTACCCTAACCCTAACCCTAGCTCTTAACCATAACCCTAACCCTTACCCTAACCTTAACCCTATCCCTAACCCTAACCCTAGCTCTTAACCCTAACCCTAACCCTAAACCCTACCCTAACCCTAATCCTAGCTCCTAACCCTCACCCTAACCCTTACCCTAACCCTAACCTTAACCCTATCCCTATCCCGAACCCTAGCTCCTAACCCTAACCCTAGATCCTAAACCTAATCCTAGCTCTTAACCCTAACTTTAAACCTAACCCTAACCCTAGCTCCTAACCCTAACCCTAAACCTAGCTCCTAACCCTAAACCTAACCCTAGCTCCAAACTCTAACCTTAAAACTAACCCTAGCTCCTAAACCTAACCCTAACCCTAGCTCCTAACCCTAAACCTAACCCTAGCTCCTAACCCTAACCCTAAACCTAACCCTAGCTCCTAACCCTAACCCTAACCCTAACCCTAGCTCCTAACCCTAACACTAAACCTAACCCTAGCTCCTAACCCTAACCCTAACCCTAACCCTAGCTCCTAACCCTAACCCTAACCCTAGCTCCTAACCCTAACCCTAACCCTAGCTCCTAACCCTAACCCTAACCCTAACCCTAGCTCCTAAACCTAACTCTTAACATAATTCTAAATCTAACACTAATTGTAACCTTAACCCTAAACTCCCTAGAAATAGCATTTGACCTCGTGGGGACTAACAGAATGTCCCCAGTTGGTTACATATTTGTTCGTTTACTTTTCTTGTGGGAACTTCTGGTTCCCACAAGAATAGTTAAACACGTCCACACAGAGACACACGCACACACACACACACACACACACACACACACACACACACACACACACACACACACACACACACACACACACACACACACACACACACCCTCCAGCTGTCTCCCTAAGCCTGGCCCTTCACCTGTCGATCCTTGTCTCCGTCTCCACCTCCTCATCATGTGTCACTCCGTTAACTCCAAGAGAATCGCCCCCCGACCGCCAGTTTGTTTGTTTATTCAACATTCGTTAAACGAGTGGTGGAAGGAGCAGGTAGTGTGGGCGCAAGAAATTAGCACAAGTCAAATCACATTAATTAATGGAGAGCTCAAACTATTAGCAGCGGAGTCGCGTCAAATTTAAAATCTAATTAGCCTTGGTGCCTGGCGGGGGAAACCGTGGCACGCTGGCACTGACACACACTGCGCCTCGTGGGATGGAGTAGCAAAAGGACCGACTCATGGATGGATGTCGAGCTCCAGGAAAAAGGGGGGGGGGGGGTGGTGGGCGCTGTGTGACTTTGCCACCCAGCATTGTAACCTTCTCTTCAGGGGGCCTTAGGGGCCTCAGACTGACTGTGTGGTGCTGGCTGATGTTCCTGATGTCTCACTACTTAATAACATTACTAGGTGGTTTTACTGTACAGTAAATACAGTAAGCATGACTTTGTAACACACTCCGGAAACTATCATGGTCTAAACACACTTTTCCCCCTCGGGAGACTGATAAAGATTTGGCATGGGTCCCCAGATCCTAAAAAAGGTTCTACAACTGCACCATCGAGAGCATCCTGACCGTTTGCATCACCGCCTGGTATGGCAATTGCTCGGCATCTGGCCGTAAGGCGCTACAGAGGGTAAAGCGTACGACCCAGTACGTCACTGGGGCCGAGCTTCCTGTCATCCAGGGACTTTATACTAGGTTGTGTCAGAGGAAGGCACAAAAAATTGTCAGAGACTCCAGTCACCCTAGTGATAGTCTGTTCTCTTTGCTACCGCACAGCAAGCGGTACCGGAGCACCAAGTCTAGGTCCAGAAGGCTCCTTAACAGCTTCTACCCCCAAGCCATAAGACTCCTGAACATCTAATCAAAGGGCTACCCAGATCCCTCTTTTACACTGCTGCTACTCTCTGTTTATTATCCATGTATAGTCACTTTACCTCTACCTACATGTACATATTACCTCAACTAACCTGAACCCCTGCACATTGACTCGGTACCGGTACCCCTGTATACAGCCTCGTTACTGTTATTTTATTGTGTTACTTATAATACAAATATTTTCTTCACTCTATTTCTCGAGTTAACATTATTAGTTATGGGCATGTAAGTAAGCATTTCACGGTAAGGTTTCTACACCTGTTGTATTCGGCGCATGTGACAAGTACAATTTGATTTGATTTGAAAGATGTCAGAAGGAACCCGTATTGTGCTGGCTCAGAAGGAACCCGCATTGTGCTGGCTCAGAAGGAACCCGCATTGTGCTGGCTCAGAAGGAACCCGCATTGTGCTGGCTCAGAAGGAACCCACATTGTGCTGGCTCAGAAGGAACCCACATTGTGCTTGCTCAGAAGGAACCCGCATTGTGCTGGCTCAGAAGGAACCCACATTGTGCTGGCTCAGAAGGAACCCGCATTGTGCTGGCTCAGAAGGAACCCGCATCGTGCTGGCTCAGAAGGAACCGACATTGTGCTGGCTCAGAAGGAACCCGCATTGTGCTGGCTCAGAAGGAACCTGTATTGTGCTGGCTCAGAAGTGGGTGGTATGTCCTCGATAGTGTATGTGTAAGTATGTAACTCATGTACTTCATTAGCCGAGCTAACGCTTCACTGGATATTGAAGGAGAGCACCCAAATGTTGAGCCACCTGTTAGCACCGCGTTGCATTGTGGGATTGCAGAGAGAGAGGGAGACAGACAGAAGACCAATCTGGGTAGCGGGTTACCGTGCCAACAACACAGAGAGATTTACAGCTAGCTAACGCTGATCTAACGCGGTGTTAACGACACTGTGTGTGTGTGTGTGTGTGTGTGTGTGTGTGTGTGTGTGTGTGTGTGTGTGTGTGTGTGTGTGTGTGTGTGTGCGTGTGTGTGTGAGCACAAATCACGTCCAATATATAACCCTGTCCTGACAACTCATTTCATCTTCAGTGCTAATGAATTCATCAGAAGTACCATTAGACACACTCTCTACCCCGCAGACTCACAGCCCCTTAGGAGAGGCGGTTTCATGCCAGGCACACACACACACACACACACACACACACACACACACACACACACACACACACACACACATACACATACACATACATACATACATACATACATACATACATACATACATACATACATACATACATACACACACACACACACACACACACACACACACACACACACACACAAACATATACACGCATAAAAACACACACACACACACACAGTGTGAGACGTTGGACACAGAGGTGCGCTGGACTGAGTCTGATTGAGATTTGATTTGGCACAGTTCTCAAGGTCGGCCCCGTTGTTAGTGTTGTAGCTGTGAGATGAGCATCCTGAATGAGAGGATCAGTCTGCCAGTAGAATGTGAATGAGTGTGAGTGTGTGTTTATGCATGTGTTTGTGCGTTTGCCTACCTGCCTATGAGCTTCCATGATATGTGTGTGTGTGTGTGTGTGTGTGCTCGTCCGTGAAAATGCTTGCATGTGTTTGTGCTTTCGTCTTACTCTAAGCGGCACAGTCAGTATGCTGTCAGCCCAAAGTTAGGGAGCAGCATGATCAGAGGGAGACCAGAGCATTTATATATGTGTGTGTGTGTGTGTGTGTGTGTGTGTGTGTGTGTGTAGCAGGCTGATCACAGAGAGCGCAGAGCTTTAAGTCTCACAAGGACTGACAGCTCCCAAACCTCTCAACCCCTCTCCCTCCACACCCTCCTCTCCCTCCACCCCCTCCTCCCCTCCTCTCCTTCCAACCCCTCTCCCTCCACACCCTCCTCCCCTTCTCTCCTTCCAACCCCTCTCCCTCCACCCCCTCCTCTCCCTCCACCCCCTCCTCTCCCTCCACCCCTCCTCTCCCTCCACCCCTCTCCCTCCACCACCTCCTCTGCGGCGTGTCTGATGTGTGTGTCTTTCTCCGTGTGCGTCTCTATCTCTCTGTCTCTGTCTCTGTCTCTGTCTCTGTCTCTGTCTCTGTCTCTGTCTCTCTCTCTCTCTCTCTCTCTCTCTCTCTCTCTCTCTCTCTCTCTCTCTCTCTCTCTCTCTCTCTCTCTCTCTCTCTCTCTCTCTCTCTCTCTCTCCCGCGACTGTAAGTACAGAAGACACACAGGCTCCGGAACCGGGAACGTAGAGTGTGTCTGTAAATAACAACATGAAGAGCTGCCTTCTCTCATCTCTCTGACAGCTAACTGACATCCAATCTGATTCTATGGCAGAGAGGGCCCTGACATCAACCTTCTCAGACGTCACTTTGATCAGTGTATGTACCGGTGTGAGTGAGAGAGAGAGAGAGTGAGCGTGAAAGGGAGAGAGTGTGAGAGAGTGAAAGTGAGTGAGAGAGTGAAAGAGAGAGAGATCGAGAGAGTGAGAGAGAGAGTGAAAGAGAGAGGCCACCGTAGGCAGACCTGGCTCTCAAGAGAAGCCAGGCTATGTGCAACACTGCCCACAAAATGAGGTGGAAACTGAGCTGCACTTCCTAACCTCCTGCCAAATGTATGACCACATTAGAGACACATATTTCCCTCAGATTACACAGATCCACAAAGAATTAGAAAACAAACCCGATTTTGATACACTCCCATACAGTATCTATTGGGTGAAATACCACAGTGTGCCATCACTGCAGCAAGATGTGTGACCTGTTGCCACAAGAAAAGGTCAACCAGTGAAGAACAAACGCCATTGTAACCATTTGTTGTAACCATTTGTACATCGTTACAACACTGTATATAGACATAATATGACATTTGTAATGTCTTTATTCTTTTGGAACTTCTGTGAGTGTAATGTTTACTGTTAATTTTTATTGTTTATTTCACTTTTGTTTTTTTTATCTACTTCTCTTGCTTTGGCAATGTTAACATATGTTTCCCATGCCAATAAAGCCCCTTGAATTGAATTGAATTGAGAGACAGAGAGACAGAGAGAGAGAGAACGTAAGAAAGAGAACTGGAGAGAGAGAGAGAGAAACAGAGAAGAGAGACAAAGAGAGAGAACGTGAGAAAGAGAACTGGAGAGAGAGACAGAGAAACAGAGAAGAGAGACAGAGAGACGGAGTGTGGCTGTGTGTGTCACTCCTCATCGCTCATCCACAGGTTCCAGAGTGATTTTTAATCAGTAATTTAGTTTTTAATCTGTGTGAGTGTGAGTCCAGGTGCCCTTTCATCACAGTGTGTGTCTGTGTGTGTGTGTGTGACCGTGGGGCCCTCCATCATCGAGGGACAGTGTTTGTGCTGGATGTCCCTGTCACTAAACTGTCTCCTTTGTCACCAGGCCAGATCTATGTGTGTGCAATGTGTGTTTGACCTCTCTCGCAGGTGCCAAACATGCCCCCGCAAATACATATAGATATGCAAATGAAGGAGAATATAAACATGGAGTTCTCCAAACGACACATCCATCACTGACTAAAGGCTCTATCTGACTCAGCATGACCGCGACAACACCGATCTCACACAACGTCTCTGGGAATGATGGAATGTTCCCTACCCTCCACCTCCTCCTCCTCCTCCCATCCTATCTTCTTTTCTCCTGCAAACACTCCTCCCTCTCTCCTCCCTGTATCCTCCCCTCCGTCTTTCACTAATTCCGTCTCTCCTCCCTCTATCCTCCCCTCCGTCTTTCACTAATTCCGTCTCTCCTGCCTCTCTGCACTCCCCCGTCATTCACTAATTCCCTGCTCTGTCTGGTTTGCATCAAACACCCTGTTGTTATCCACTCCTCCTCATCTTTTAGTCATTTTCTGCAATTATACACCTCTCTCTGCTATCTCTGCTATCTCTGCTATCTCTGTCCTCCTTTCTCTCTTTCTCTGCTCCTTTTCTCTAATGTCCTTTGTATTTCTCTCTCTGTCCTCACTTCTCTCTCTCTCTCTCTCGCTGTCCTACCTTCTCTCTCTCTGTCCTCCCTTCTCTTTCTCGCTCTCGCTATCTCTGTCCTCCTTTCTCTCTTTCTCTGCTCCTTTTCTCTAATGTCCTCTGTATTTCTCTCTCTGTCCTCCCTTCTCTCTCTCTCTGTCCTCCCTTCTCTTTCTCTCTCTCTCTGTTCTCCCTTCTTTCTCTCTCTCTGTCCTCTCTTCTCCCTTCTCTCTCTTGCTGTCCTCCCTTCTATCTCTCTATCTTTGTCCTCCCATCTCTCTCTCTGTCCTCCCTTCTCTCTCTCCTTGTCCTCCCTCCTCTCTCTCTCTCTCTGTCCTCCCTCCCTCCTCTCTCTCTCCTCCATTCTCTCTCTCATCTCTCTTCTATTTTCTTGACCCATCTCTCTCTCAGCTCTCTCTGTCTCTATCATTTTTATATCTCCCCTCCTGCATTTTCTTGACAAGCCTCTCGTCTCTCATCTAAGCACTAT
>NC_042963.1:53667987-53680487 GCF_901001165.1 Salmo trutta
AATACTTTTGCTTTCCATGCGCTCATGGAAGAGTGTTTTGACTCTCCCCTCTCTCTGACTCGCCCTCTGTCTCCCCTCTCCCTGACTCGCCCTCTGTCTCCCCTCTCTGACTCTCCCTCTGTCTCCCCCTCTCTCTGACTCTCCCTCTGTCTCCCCTCTCTCTGACTCTCCCTCTGTCTCCCCTCTCTCTGACTCGCCCTCTGTCTCCCCCTCTCTCTGACTCGCCCTCTGTTTCCCCTCTCTGACTCTCCCTCTGTCTCCCCCTCTCTCTGACTCGCCCTCTGTCTCCCCCTCTCTGACTCTCCCTCTGTCTCCCCTCTCTCTGACTCGTCCCTCTGTCTCCCCTCTCTCTGACTCGCCCTCTGTCTCTCCTCTCTCTGACTCGTCCCTCTGTCTCCCCTCTCTCTGACTCGTCCCTCTGTCTCCCCTCTCTCTGACTCTCCCTCTGTCTCCCCTCTCTCTGACTCGTCCCTCTGTCTCCCCTCTCCCTGACTCTCCCTCTGTCTCCCCCTCTCTCTGACTCTCCCTCTGTCTCCCCTTTCTCTGATTCTCCCTCTGTCTCCCCTCTCTCTGACTCTCCCTCTGTCTCCCCTCTCCCTGATTCTCCCTCTGTCTCCCCTCTCTCTGACTCATCCCTCTGTCTCCCCTCTCTCTGACTCTCCCTCTGTCTCCCCTCTCCCTGACTCTCCCTCTGTCTCCCCTCTCTCTGACTCTCCCTCTGTCTCCCCTCTCTCTGACTCGTCCCTCTGTCTCCCCTCTGTCTGACTCTCCCTCTGTCTCCCCTCTCTCTGACTCTCCCTCTGTCTCCCCTCTCTGACTCTCCCTCTGTCTCCCCCTCTCTCTGACTCTCTCTCTCTCTCTCTCTCTCTCTCTCTCTTCCTCGCTCTCTCTCTTCCTCTCTCTCCCTCTCCTCTCCCCCTATGGGGACCTCCAGGAACAGCAGCCCCCACGTCTAGTGTCTCCTTTTTCCAGAGATGTGAGCCCCAACCAGGCCAAGGTCTAAAGATAATCTGGGTCTAACTCCCCAGACAACGGAGCTTGCCTGGTCACCACACTCCCATTCCCTTCAATGGGCGTTCTGATGGTACAGAGGAACTATAGAGGGATAATAAAACAAGAACTGAACCAGTGACTTCCTGCTGGGAATCGTGCTATGGTGTTCAGCAATGTGTGTTACACTAATACATCTCCCCCCTTGTGTTTCCTCTTCTATAGGAACATTTTCATTGTGTTTGTGTATTGGTGCTCCAAGGGTAAGTGTGTAAATGTTCATCCCTGAGGACTTCCTTAAGGAGACACACAGAGAGGAGGATGAAGAGAAAAAAGAGCCCTGAGCCCTTCAGCTGAGACCTGTGTGAATGACTACCCTGCTGAGGTTTGCCCATCAGTCTGGGAGTTTCTCCCAAACTTCTTCTAATGAATGAGTCACAGGCACAGCTCAAGACGTCTCTGTGAAGCAAAGGTGACGCAATGTTGGAGGCCCAACGCTTGGATGCCTCTGCCAAAAACCATGCCTGCCAACGGCAAGCAGGAGAAAACAGATACACTGGTTAATTCAGTTTGGGCCTGGAGCCCTGAGCACAGTTTGGAGCTGGAGCCCTGGGCACAGTCTGGGCCTGGAGCCCTGGGCACGGTTTGGACCTGGAGCCCTGAGCACAGTTTGGACCTGGAGCCCTGGGCACAGTCTGGGCCTGGAGCCCTGGGCACAGTTTGGACCTGGAGCCCTGGGCACAGTTTGGGCCTGGAGCCCTGGGCACAGTTTGGACCTAGAGCCCTGGGCACAGTTTGGGCCTGGAGCCCTGGGCACAGTTTGGGCCTGGAGCCCTGGGCACAGTTTGGGCCTGGAGCCCTGAGCACAGTTTGGACCTGGAGCCCTGGGCACAGTTTGGACCTGGAGCCCTGGGCACAGTTTGGACCTGGAGCCCTGGGCACAGTTTGGGCCTGGAGCCCTGAGCACAGTTTGGACCTGGAGCCCTGGGCACAGTTTGGGCCTGGAGCCCTGGGCACAGTTTGGGCCTGGAGCCCTGGGCACAGTTTGGGCCTGGAGCCCTGAGCACAGTTTGGACCTGGAGCCCTGGGCACAGTTTGGACCTGGAGCCCTGGGCACAGTTTGGGCCTGGAGCCCTGGGCACAGTTTGGGCCTGGAGCCCTGGGCACAGTTTGGACCTGGAGCCCTGAGCACAGTTTGAACCTGGAGCCCTGGGCACAGTTTGGACCTGGAGCCCTGGGCACAGCTCTCTTTGCGGGTGCGTTACGACCTCACTGCCCCCTAAGACAACCCCAACCTAGGCACACTACATGGGCCCCATTTGCAGATATCTCAACTTTGAAACTATCTCAGTTCCAGTTATTCTCAGTGCATTAGTTTTTTATGAAAGAGAGTTTTTTTCTTCTGTTCTTCTCTGTTGAGCCCTTTGATTGATAATGACCATGTGATTCCTGCCAAACAGGCTTTAGAGTCAGGAGTGGAGAGCTATCGTTTCAGCGTTGTGTTTCAGTGTTGTGTTTCAGTGTTGTGTTTCAGCGTTGTCTTGTGTTTCAGCGTTGTGTTGTGTTTCAGTGTTGTGTTGTGTTTCAGTGTTGTGTTGTGTTTCAGCGTTGTGTTGTGTTTCAGCGTTGTGTTGTGTTTCAGCGTTGTGTTTCAGCGTTGCGTTGTGTTTCAGCATTGTGTTGTGTTTCAGTGTTGTGTTTCAGCATTGTCTTGTGTTTCAGTGTTGTGTTGTGTTTCAGCGTTGTGTTTCAGCATTGTCTTGTGTTTCAGTGTTGTGTTTCAGTGTTGTGCTGTGTTTCAGTGTTGTGTTTCAGCATTGTGTTGTGTTTCAGGGTTGTGTTTCAGCATTGTCTTGTGTTTCAGTGTTGTGTTTCAGTGTTGTCTTGTGTTTCAGCGTTGTGTTTCAGCGTTGCGTTGTGTTTCAGCGTTGTGTTGTGTTTCAGTGTTGTGTTTCAGCATTGTCTTGTGTTTCAGTGTTGTGTTTCAGCATTGTGTTGTGTTTCAGTGTTGTGTTTCAGTGTTGTGTTTCAGTGTTGTGTTGTGTTTCAGCGTTGTGTTTCAGCATTGTCTTGTGTTTCAGTGTTGTGTTTCAGTGTTGTGTTGTGTTTCAGTGTTGTGTTTCAGCATTGTGTTGTGTTTCAGTGTTGTGTTTCAGCATTGTGTTGTGTTTCAGCGTTGTGTTGTGTTTCAGCGTTGTGTTGTGTTTCAGCGTTGTGTTTCAGTGTTGTGTTGTGTTTCAGCATTGTGTTTCAGTAAGTAAGAATTCAGTCACAGACCATTAGTTAAAACATGTTCAGTACACACCGATGACAGAGATACAGCTATAACATCAAAGCATGCAGTCATTACATCTTTCCACTGAACTTCCAGCCCATGTCCAGTACACACTGATGGTTGAGATAAAAGTATAATATCACAGACGTGTTTCCACAGAATTTCCCATAATCTCATTTTTTTGGGAAAGTTCCAAAGCAGTTTCTGAGAAGAGCAGTGTGGCCTTTTGTGGTTTGGAATGCATACAGTGTGACTGCTTGGCCTGCGTACTAGTTGAGTATAGAATGAATAATACCACAGTCAGTGAGTGTAGGATCCGTGTGGGTTTTGGTCTCTTTCTCTATTGTCCATTGTTCCAACTAATGTCTTTATGATAGGTCTTCTCCTGTGGGTTTATAATGTATTTCCCACAGCATTAAACAGAACTTATTAACTGGGTGGTTTGAACCCTGAATGCTGATTGACTGAAAGCCGTGGTATATCACGGGTATGACAAAACATTTGTTTTTCCTGCTCTAATTACATTGGTAACCCGTTTTATAATAGCAATAAGGCACCTTGGGGGTTTGTGGTGTATATGGCCAATATACCACGGCTAAGGGCTGTATCCAGGCACTCCACGTTGTGTCATGCGTAAGAACAACCCTTAGCTGTGGTATGTTGGCCATATACCACACCCCCTCGGGCCTTATTGTTTAAGTATTGTATCTCTACAGTATTTCTCCACTCCATTGACATATTTGTTTTCTTCTTTCAACGATCAAACATAAAGAGTAAATGAATCCCAACCCCAGTCCACATCATCCCCAGACTCAACCCCAGTCCACATCATCCCCAGACTCAACCCCGGGCCACATCATCCCCAGACTCAACCCCAGTCCACATCATCCCCAGACTCAACCCCGGGCCACATCATCCCCAGACTCAACCCCAGTCCACATCATCCCCAGACTCAACACTGGGCCACATCATCCCCAGACTCAACACTGGGCCACATCATCCCCAGACTCAACACTGGGCCACATCATCCCCAGACTCAACCCCAGTCCACATCATCCCCAGACTCAACACTGGGCCACATCATCCCCAGACTCAACCCCGGACCACATCATCCCCAGACTCAACACTGGGCCACATCATCCCCAGACTCAACACTGGGCCACATCATCCCCAGACTCAACACTGGGCCACATCATCCCCAGACTCAACCCCGGGCCACATCATCCCCAGACTCAACACTGGGCCACATCATCCCCAGACTCAACCCCGGACCACATCATCCCCAGACTCAACCCCGGGCCACATCATCCCCAGACTCAACCCCAGTCCCCATCATCCCCAGACTCATCCCCAGTTTTATCTATCCTCAGACTCAATTCCAGTCCAATCCATTATAGCCTGTTAGATCGTCTGGGCTGTTTGTGTGCTTTTGGTTCTGGTACCATCAGGGGCTGGACTGGTATCAATGGACTGGGTGAGCTTTACAGACTCTCTCACACACAGTTTTGTGGGGAATACACTGAAGTAATTTCAGTTCCTTCATCTGCATTGATCTGAAAGCAACAGGTGGATGGAAAGGGATTTCACCAGTGAGTACTGATTAAGGAATGGAAAGCTAATTCCATGTGCTTTTAGGCTCAATAGCACAGTGGAATAGAAGGTTTGTCTTTCATTGGCTAAACGACATGTTGTTGAGGACGTCAAGTACGGATTGGTTGACTTACCGAAGCCGAATGCAGCAGGAGCAGGGATTGGAGCAGACTGGACAGGAGTGGACGTGTAGAGACCGGTCACCAGCAGACCATCAAAATACATACTGGTGGAGACAATCACTGTGGAGAGACAGAAAGAGAGAGATTTTTATTCATTTTGAAACATTCGTTCAACAGTGTGTGCGAGCCGGGAGGTTTGTGTTTTTTTCTTTCAACGGGGCTCCTTAACTACATACAGTAGCTAATTGCCCAGTGTGATGTTTCACTATCTGACAGAGAACGTGCCTTACACCACTCCTCTCACATCTTCACTGCTGCTAACGAGACTAACGAGACTAACGAGCCTCAGAACACAGGTGTTAACAAGGATTCTAGTAAGGCCATTAGAGAGAGGAGGTGAGAAGGAATCCCCTGAGGGAGGGTGGGGTGATGTGAAGGGAAAGGAAGGGGGAGGGCGGGAGGGAGATAGAGAGAGTAATAAAGTGGGTGAGAGAGGCAAGAGGGAGAGAGGGGAGCAGCGAGACAGAGAGGGAGAGAGGGGAGCAGCGAGACAGAGAGGGAGAGAGGGGAGCAGGGAGGCAGAGAGGGAGAGAGGGGAGCAGCGAGGCAGACAGGGAGAGAGGGGAGCAGCGAGACAGAGAGGGAGAGAGGGGAGCAGGGAGGCAGAGAGAGAGAGGGGAGCAGCGAGACAGAGAGGGAGAGAGGGGAGCAGCGAGGCAGAGAGGGAGAGAGGGGAGCAGGGAGGCAGAGAAGGGAGCAGCGAGACAGAGAGGGAGAGAGGGGAGCAGCAAGACAGAGAGAGAGAGAGGACATAGATGGGTGTGCAGGTGCTGGGCAGCTCCAGAGGTGGTGGTGGCACACTGTCACAGATGCTACCTGCTATCACTGGGAAGTGTCATTTCACCCAACAAGAGTAAGCCTGGAGCAGGTCAAGTGGAGGTCTGAGTCACATACTGTAGAGTAACCCAACATAACGTTGTCTGATATAACCAGCCACTCTGATATACTACTAGCAAGCGTCCTGTGTGGCTCAGTTGGTAGAGCATGGTGTTTGCAACGCCAGGGTTGTGGGTTCGATTCCCACGGGGGACCAGTACAGAGAAGAAATGTATGCATTCACTACTGTAAGTCGCTCTGGATAAGAGCATCTGCTAAACGACTGAAATGTAAATACAGTAAATTGAACCAGCTCATCCATATTGTGTCTGTAAAATGTATATAGTACTCTATGTATGTGGAAGTAGAAGCCTAAGTGTTGTTGTTCATTAGTTTACTCCAATTATGGGAGGGGTGGTAGGGTTAAAGGAAAATATAATTTTTTTAGATAATATATATAAATATGTATGTATGTATGTATGTATGTATGCATGTACTGTATGTATGTGCGTATGTGTGTGTGTGTGTATGTATGTACGTACGTATGTATATCTATATATATATGTGGGTTTGTATGTATGTATGTACAGTTGAAGTCGGAAGTTTACATACACATAGGTTGGAGTCATTATAGTTTTGGCAAGTCGTTTAGGATATCTACTTTGTGCATGACACAAGTAATTTTTCCAACAATTGTTTACAGACAGATTATTTCACTTATAATTCACCATATCACAATTCCAGTGGGTCAGAAGTTTACATACACTAAGTTGACTGTGCCTTTAAACAGCTTGGAAAATTCCAGAAAATTATGTCACGGCTTTAGAAGCTTCTGATAGGCTAATTGACATCATTTGAGTCAATTGGAGGTGTACCTGTGGATGTATTTCAAGGCCTACCTTCAAACTCAGTGCCTCTTTGCTTGACATCATGGGAAAATCAAAAGAAATCAGCCAAGACCTCAGAAAAAAATTGTAGACCTCCACAAGTCTGATTCATCCTTGGGAGCAATTTCCAAAAGCCTGAAGGTACCACATTCATCTGTACCAACAATAGTACACAAGTGTTACACCATGGGACCACATAGCAGTCATACCTCTCAGGAAGGAGATGCGTTCTGTTTCCTAGAGCTGAACGTACTTTGGTGCGAAAAGTGCAAATCAATCCCAGAACAACAGCAAAGGACCTTGTGAAGATGATGGAAGAAACAGGTACAAAAGTATCTATATCCACAGTAAAACGAGTCCTATATCGACATAACCTGAAAGGCTGCTCAGCAAGGAAGAAGCCATTGCTCCAAAACCGCCATAAAAAAGCCAGACTATGGTTTGCAACTGCACATGGGGACAAAGATCATACTTTTTGAAGAATTGTCCTCTGGTCTGATGAAACAAAAATAGAACTGTTTGGCCATAATGACCATCGTTACGTTAGGAGGAAAAAGGGGGAGGCTTGCAAGCCGAAGAATACCATCCCAACCGTGAAGCACGGGGGTGACAGCATCATGTTGTGGGGGTGCTTTGCTGTAGGAGGGACTGGTGCACTTCACAAAATAGATGGCATCATTAGGAAGGAAAATTATGTGGATATATTGAAGCAACATCTCAAGATATCAGTCAGGAAGTTAAAGCTTGGTCGCAAATGGGTCTTCCAAATGGACAATGAACCCAAGCATACTTCCAAAGTTGTGGCAAAATGGCTTAAGGACAACAAAGTCAAGGTATTGGAGTGACCATCACAAAGCCCTGACCTCAATCCTATAGAAAATGTGTGGGCAGAACTGAAAAAGTGTGTGCGAGCAAAGAGGCCTACAAACCTGACTCAGTTACACCAGCTCTGTCAGGAGGAATGGGGCAAAATTCACCCAATTTATTGTGGGAAGCTTGTGGAAGGCTACCCGAAATGTTTGACCCAAGTTAAACAATTTAAAGGCAATGCTACCAAATACAAATTGAGTGTATGTAAACTTCTGACCCACTGGGAATGTGATGAAAGAAATAAAAGCTGACATAAATCATTCTCTCTACTATTATTCTGACATTTCACATTCTTAAAATAAAGTGGTGATCCTAACTGACCTAAAACATGGATTTTTTACTGGGATTAAATATCAGGAATTTTGAAAAACTGAGTTTGAATGTATTTGGCTAAGGTGTATGTAAACTTCCGACTTCAACTGTATGTATGTATGTATGTATGTATGTATGTATGTATGTATGTATGTATGTATTGTATGTATTGTATGTATTGTATGTATGTATGTATGTATGTATGTATGTATGTATGTATGTATGTATGTATGCATGTATGCATGTATGCATGTATGTATGTATGTATGTATGTATGTATGTATGTATGTATGTATTGTATGTATGTATTGTATGTATGTATTGTATGTATGTATGTATGTATGTATGTATGTATGTATTTATATATAAATATATTTACCCCAAAAAATATATGGCGATTGGAAGTGATGATACATTGATGGAAGCTACAATCTATCTGCAGTATTAAAGCTGATCTACCCCTTAAAAAAATGAATCTAATAATAATAATAATTTGAAGAGCTTATTGGCTAGTATTATTGCCATGGTGACCAAACAATTCACCCCAGTGTTCCCAGTGCATGCCAATTCATTTCCTGGTCACAGTGTGGGGATCCATCCACTCCAGGAAATCCCAGAGTTCCCCTGGGGAACAGACAGTGTTTTCAGCAGGTTAGCTAGCTAATGCTTTTCTGTGTATGCCTAACTCTGAGTGACAGGACCACAGCACCACATGACTACATTACTGGAGTTACTGTAAAACACTACAGCACCACGTGACTCCATTACTGGAGTTACTGTAAAACACTACAGCACCACGTGACTACATTACTGGAGTTACTGTAAAACACCACAGCACCACATGACTACATTACTGGAGTTACTGTAAAACACTACAGCACCACATGACTACATTACTGGAGTTACTGTAAAACACTACAGCACCACATGACTACATTACTGGAGTTACTGTAAAACTCCACTCACCACATAACTACATTACTGGAGTTACTGTAAAACTCCACTCACCACATGACTACATTACTGGAGTTACTGTAAAACTCCACTCACCACATGACTACATTACTGGAGTTACTGTAAAACACTACAGCACCACATGACTACATTACTGGAGTTACTGTAAAACACCACAGCACCACATGACTACATTACTGGAGTTACTGTAAAACACTACAGCACCACGTGACTACATTACTGGAGTTACTGTAAAACACTACAGCACCACATGACTACATTACTGGAGTTACTGTAAAACTCCACTCACCACATAACTACATTACTGGAGTTACTGAAAAACTCCACTCACCACATGACTACATTACTGGAGTTCCTGTAAAACTCCACTCACCACATGACTACATTACTGGAGTTACTGTAAAACTCCACTCACCACATGACTACAGAGTGACAGGACCACAGGACGACACGACCACATCAATAAATCAATGACATAAAAACACTGCAGGACTAAAAACATAAACTAGTATAAAAAGATAACTGGTCTGTGTGTCTGTGTGTCTGTGTGTGTGTATATGTGTGTGTGTGTGTGTGTCTCTGTCTGTCTGTCTGTCTGTCTGTCTGTCTGTCTGTCTGTCTGTCTGTCTGTCTGGATGACTGGGTGTCTGGGTGTCTGTCTGTCTGGGTGTCTGTCTGTCTGGGTGTCTGTCTGTCTGGGTGTCTGGCTGTCTGGGTGTCTGGGTGTCTGTCTGTTTGGGTGTCTGTCTGTCTGGGTGTCTGGGTGTCTGTCTGTTTGGGTGTCTGTCTGTCTGGGTGTGTGGGTGTCTGTCTGTCTGGGTGTGTGGGTGTCTGGGTGGCTGGATGTCTGTCTGTTTGGGTGTCTGTCTGTCTGGGTGTCTGGGTGTCTGTCTGTTTGGGTGTCTGTCTGTCTGGGTGTCTGGGTGTCTGTCTGTTTGAGTGTCTGTCTGTGTGGGTGTCTGGGTGTCTGTCTGTCTGGGTGTCTGTCTGTCTGTCTGTCTGTCTGTCTGTCTGTCTGTCTGTCTGTCTGTTTGGGTGTCTGGGAGTTTGGGTATCTGGGTGTCTGTCTGTCTGGGTGTCTGGGAGTCTGGGTGTCTGTCTGTCTGGGTGTCTGGGTGTCTGTCTGTCTGGGTGTCTGTCTGTCTGGGTGTCTGAGTGTCTGGGTGTCTGTCTGTCTGTCTGTCTGTCTGTCTGTCTGTCTGTCTGTCTGTCTGTCTGTCTGTCTGTTTGGGTGTCTGGGTGTCTGTCTGTCTGTCTGTCTGTTTGGGTGTCTGGGTGTCTGGGAGTTTGGGTATCTGGGTGTCTGGGTGTCTGAGTGTCTGGGTGTCTGTCTGTCTGGGTGTCTGTCTGTCTGGGTGTCTGTCTGTCTGCCTGTCTGCCTGTTTGGGTGTCTGGGTGTCTGTCTGTCTGTCTGTCTGTCTGTCTGGGTGTCTGAGTGTCTGGGTGTCTGTCTGTCTGTCTGTCTGTCTGTCTGTCTGTCTGTCTGTCTGTCTGTCTGTCTGTCTGTCTGTCTGTCTGTTTGGGTGTCTGGGTGTCTGTCTGTCTGTCTGGGTGTCTGGGTGTCTGGGTGTCTGGGTGTCTGGGTGTCTGGGTGTCTGTCTGTCTGTTTGGGTGTCTGGGTGTCTGGGTGTCTGGGTGTCTGGGTGTCTGTCTGTCTGGGTGTCTGGGAGTCTGGGAGTCTGGGTGTCTGGGTGTCTGTCTGTCTGGGTGTCTGGGAGTCTGGGTGTCTGTCTGTCTGGGTGTCTGGGTGTCTGGGTGTCTGGGTGTCTGTGAGTCTGAGAGTCTGGGAGTTTGGGAGTCTGGGTGTCTGGGTGTCTGGGTGTCTGAGAGTCTGGGTGTCTGGGTGTCTGTGAGTCTGGGTGTCTGGGTGTCTGTCTGTCTGGGTGTCTGTGAGTCTGTGAGTCTGAGAGTCTGAGAGTCTGGGTGTCTGGTTGTCTGGGAGTCTGGGTGTCTGGGTGTCTGTGAGTCTGTGAGTCTGGGAGTCTGGGAGTCTGGGTGTCTGGGTGTCTGGGTGTCTGGGCTGTCTGAGAGTCTGGGTGTCTGGGAGTCTGGGTGTCTGGGTGTCTGTCTGTCTGGGTGTCTGTGAGTCTGAGAGTCTGGGTGTCTGGGAGTCTGGGTGTCTGAGAGTCTGGGTGTCTGGGTGTCTGGGTGTCTGGGAGTCTGGGTGTCTGTGAGTCTGAGAGTCTGGGAGTCTGGGAGTCTGGGAGTCTGGGTGTCTGGGTGTCTGTGAGTCTGGGTGTCTGGGTGTCTGTCTGTCTGGGTGTCTGTGAGTCTGAGAGTCTGGGAGTCTGGGAGTCTGGGTGTCTGGGTGTCTGGGTGTCTGGGTGTCTGGGTGTCTGAGAGTCTGGGTGTCTGAGAGTCTGGGTGTCTGGGAGTCTGGGTGTCTGGGTGTCTGGGTGTCTGGGAGTCTGGGTGTCTGGGTGTCTGGGTGTCTGGGTGTCTGAGAGTCTGGGTGTCTGGGAGTCTGGGAGTCTGGGAGTCTGGGAGTCTGGGTGTCTGGGTGTCTGGGTGTCTGGGTGTCTGAGAGTCTGGGTGTCTGGGTGTCTGGGTGTCTGGGTGTCTGGGAGTCTGGGAGTCTGAGAGTCTGAGAGTCTGAGAGTCTGAGAGTCTGGGTGTCTGGGTGTCTGAGAGTACATGAAAGAAGAAAACTTGTTTGGAACCAAAGCCGTTAACTGACCTAGGATTCCGCCTCCGTTTTTGAGGAATTGGATGAAACATTTGAAAAGAAAGTGGTGTCGGGGTGTTAGTCTGTATCCAACATGTCCATTAGTCTCTGTCTGTCTCCAACATGTCCATTAGTCTCTGTCTGTCTCCAACATGTCCATTAGTCTCTGTCTGTCTCCAACATGTCAATTAGTCTCTGTCTGTCTCCAACATGTCAATTAGTCTCTGTCTGTCTCCAACATGTCCATTAGTCTCTGTCTGTCTCCAACATGTCTATTAATCTCTGTCTGTCTCCAACATGTCCATTAGTCTCTGTCTGTCTCCAACATGTCCATTAGTCTCTGTCTGTCTCCAACATGTCTATTAGTCTCTGTCTGTCTCCAACATGTCCATTAGTCTCTGTCTGTCTCCAACATGTCCATTAGTCTCTGTCTGTCTCCAACATGTCTATAAATCTCTGTCTGTCTCCAACATGTCCATTAGTCTCTGTCTGTCTCCAACATGTCCATTAGTCTCTGTCTGTCTCCAACATGTCTATTAATCTCTGTCTGTCTCCAACATGTCCATTAGTCTCTGTCTGTCTCCAACATGTCCATTAGTCTCTGTCTGTCTCCTCCCTGTCTCTCTCCTCCCTGTCTGTCTCCTCCCCGTCTGTCTCCTCCCCGTCTGTCTCCTCCCCGTCTCTCTCCTCCCCGTCTCTCTCCTTCCTGTCTCTCTCCTCCCTGTCTCTCTCCTCCCTGTCTCTCTCCTCCCTGTCTCTGTCCTCCCTGTCTCTCTCCTCCCTGTCTCTCTCCTCCCTGTCTCTGTCCTCCCTGTCTCTCTCCTCAACAATGCAGACTCAATTTATCCATCACTCCCAGTGCATTATTAAACCCTCTCCTCCTCTCTCCTCCTTTCTGTTTATCCAACTCTCTCCTCCTCTCTCCTCCTCCTCTCTCC